>NW_016107865.1:132699-158516 GCF_001604975.1 Cebus imitator
TTTTTAAGATGGAGTCGTGCTCTGTTGCCCCGGCTGGAATGCAGTGGTGCAATCTCAGCTCACTGAAATCTCTGCCTCCTGGGTTCAAGCCATTCTCCTGACTCAGTCTCCCAAGTAGTTAGGATTACAGGCACGTGGCACCACACCCAGCTAATTTTTAGTAGAGTCAGGGTTTCACCATGTAGGCCAGGCTGGTGTCAAACACTTGACCTCAGGCGATCCACCTGCCTTGGCCTCCCAGAGTGCAGGGATTACAGGCGTGAGCCACTGTGCCCAGCAAGTCCCCACTTCTCATGTGTGGTTTGTGCATAGTGACTTCTTTCCAGAGAGTACAGTATGGAAAAAGTGGGGCAGGAGAGGCTGTGGGAGAAAAGTAATTTCACAGAGGACAAACTTAACAAATACGGCCTGAAACACTACCTCAG
The DNA here is from genome assembly GCF_001604975.1 of Cebus imitator. Classification (NCBI taxonomy): domain Eukaryota; kingdom Metazoa; phylum Chordata; class Mammalia; order Primates; family Cebidae; genus Cebus; species Cebus imitator. The sequence continues at coordinate 133,125 of NW_016107865.1, forward strand.
TCAGGTGATCAAGGTCAACATTAACAGTGATAAACCATGCTGAGAGTACATTATCCTTGATATAATGTGATGAAAATGGCACTTTACCTCTGTGGTCTTCACCCCCAAAACATATAACCCAAGTCTAGTCATGAGAAAACACATCAGGCGAATATCAACAGAAAGGCATCCTATAATACGCCTGACCAGAACTCCTCAAAACTGTCAAGGTTATTAAAAAAAACAAGGAAAGTTTGAGAGACTGGCACAGCCAAGAGGAGGCTAAGGAGGCATGACAACTAAATGTAAGGTGGTGCCCTAGATGAGAACCTGAAAGAGAACGCTATTGTGCAAAACTAAGGAAATCTGAATAAACTATGGACTTCAGTTAACAATGACGTGTTAATATTGGTTCAAGAATTACAGCAGATGTACCACACTAACGTAAGACGTTAATTACAGGGGAAACTGGGTGCAGGTTTATATATGGCAGCTCTCTCTACAGGTCAAGCATCCCTAACTGGAAAATCCAAAATGCTTCCAAATCTGCAACTTTCTGAATGCTAACATGATGCCATAAGTGAAAAATTTCACATCTGACCTCAAGTGATGGGAAAACAGAGCCAAAACTTCATTTCATGGGCAAAATTATGAAAAATATTGTATAAATGTACCTTCAGGCCATGCGTATTAGATGTATATGACACACGAATGAATTTTGTGTCTACTCTTGGGTCTCATCTCCAAGACAGCTCATTATGTATATGCAAATATTCCAGGGTCAGAAAACATCTGAAATCCAAAACATTTCTGGTCCCAAGCATTCTGGATGCTGGATAAGAGATATTCAACGGGCATTATCTTCTCAATTTTTCTTTAAATATAAACTGTCCTAAAAAATAAAGTCTCTTTAAGAAGAAAAGTTGTACCCTTAACCTATGCATTATTTCTTATTTCTTTAAAAAAAAAAAAAAAAAAAAATGCTGGCCAGGTGCGGTGGTTCATACCTGTAATCCCAGCACTTTGGGAGGCCAAGGCAGGTGGATGACCCGAGGTCAAGAGTTCAAGATCGGCCTGGCCAACATGGTGAAACCCCATCTCTACTAAAAATACAAAAATTAGCCAGGCATGGTGGTGGGCACCTGTAATCTCAGCTACTTGGGAGGCTGAGGCAGAAGAACTGCTTGAACCTGGGAGGTAAAGTTTGTAGTGAGCTGAGATTGTGCCACTGCACTCCAGCCTGGGGGACAGAGCAAGACAATGTCTCAAAAAAAAAGCCCAAATTGGCTGGGCGTGTTGGCTCAAGTCTGTAATCCTAACACTTTGAGAGGTCAAGGTGGGCAGATCACCTTAGGTCAGGGGTTTGAGACTAGCCTGGCCAACATGGTGAAACCTCATCTCTACTAAAAAGTACAAGAAATTCACTGGGCATGGTGGCGTGTGCCTGTAGTCCCAGCTATTCAGGATGCTGAGGCAGGAGAAGTGCTTGAACCTGGGAGGCAGAGGTTGCAGTGAGCCGAGGTTGCACCCTTGCACTCCAGCCTGGGCCACAGTAAAAGCCAAAACCCAAGTCAAACTAAGTACAGATTATAAATGCATATGAATTATGGATTTTCTTTTTCTTTAGGGGATGTTTTAGGACTAGGAGCTCACAACTATTTGAGATGATAGTGGAAATGATTTAGCAGCTTGGGGCCATGGACCCCCAAGGCCCCTCCAGCACCCAGGGACAACTGCTAAGTGTGCAGTTGCTCTGAGTGGGCATTGTAATCAATACCAAGCAACATGGTGCCTATGTTGGCAGGGATGGGGTCACCATCAGGCCTGTGGGTAACTCTTTACCACACTAGCAGCTGGTTTAGATGGCAGCAGTAGCTTGGGAGATCCATCACTCTTCTGTTCAAATCCCTTCAATCTCCTGTAGCTGTCTGCCTTATTTACTCCCCTCTCCAGACACGCTGGGCTCATAGCTGTTTCTCAGACCCACCAAGCATGCTCCTGCCTCAGTGCTGTTGCACCTGCTGTTTCTTCTGGCTGGAATGTTCTTCCCCTACAAAACCTCCCTACTTGTCTCCTCAATTCTCTTGGGTCTCTGCTCAAATGACACTGTATCAGAGAGACCTCTGTGGTGAAAATAGCGACCCTACATCATCACTCTCTTTTACCTCAATCAGCTTCACTTTTCTTTCTCAGTACTAACATATTATCTATTTAGTTGCTTGTTGCCTGCTGTCTCCCATTAAGAGGCAATTTCCGTTAAAGCAGGGACTTTACCTATTTTTGTCTGCTTTGGTTCACTGTTGCATTACCAATACCTAAAATAGAATCTAGGAGATAGCTGGCACTCAAAAATATCTGCTGAAGAAATATATGAATGAATGGATGATTTTCTACCTAACATTATGGTGAATAATGTGTGCTGATAAAAAACAAATAATTGTATACACATTGCATTTGTCAGTCCCTTCCATTCTTTAAAGCTCAGAAAGTTACCTATGTACAAAAGTATATGCATACATAAGCAGATTATTCATTCAACAAATATTTACTGAGTGGGTCCTATATGTCAAAGCATCGCAGTAGGAACCAGGGGTACAAAGGTGAGTAAGATCCACTTTCTGACTTCCAGGAGCCATCCATCATCTATCCATCCACCCGTCCACCCATCCGTCCATCCTTCTATCCAGCCCCACCCATCTATCCTTCCATCCATTCACCCACCCATGCATCAATCCACCCATTCATCTGCCAGCCCATCCATCTATCCATCCGCCCATCCAACCATACATCCATCCACCCACCCACCCATCCATCCATCTATCCATCCGCCCATCTATCCATCCATCCACCCACCCCCCCACCCATCCATCCATCCACCCACCCATCCATCCATCCGTCCATCCAACCATCCGTCCATCCGTCCATCCATCCATCCATCCATCCATCCATCCATCCATCCATCCACCCACCCATCCATCCGTCCATCCAACCATCCATCTATCCACCCACCCATCCATCCATCCATCTATCCATCCATCCATCTGCCCATCCATCCATCTGCCCATCCATCCATCCAACCATCCATCCATCCACCCACCCACCCTCCCATCCATCCATCCACCCACCTACCCTCCCATCCATCTATCCATCTGCTCCACATGCCCACCCGCCCACCAATCCATGCATCCATGCATCCAATCATCCATCCATCTATCCTTTCAATCCTTTTGAGCCCCAGCCGAATTCCAGACACTGCATATTTAAGATAGTATTTGGTACAACATCTTGTCTTTGTCTCTGAATTGTTAACCCTCCTAATGGCAGGGAACTTAATAATTTAGTTGCAGCTCTGCAAAAATCACTAAGTTCTGAGTATTAGTTTCCTCATCTATAAACATGGGTTTGAGATCTCTGATCAGCCTGCCTTACAGGGATGCTGGGAATGTCCAATGACATGGTGCAGAAATAAAATAAGCTTTCTATAGTATGAAGTCCTAAATACATATAAGGGATTCTCAGCCAGTAAATGCTAAAAACCAAATCAAAACTCCAAACAAACAAAAGAAAAAACCCAAATCCAGGCCTTTCCTTATATGCTTCTCAGTGGGCCTCAGCGACCGGGGCAGCTGCAGTGGCTGGCAAGTCCAATCTGCCATCACTCAGAAATTCCACAGTTGGAGAGAAATCAGGACAGGCAGCCCAGCTCCTGTCACGGTGATCCTCTGCAGATTAAGTAGACCATCAATAATCTTTGGTTAATATCTGACTCAAGCGTGCACCAGCTCTTACTGCCCTCCCCGCCGTCCCCGCCTTCCAGCTGAGGCTCTGTTGGCTATTGTGTGCTCTTCTGAAGTTTTAGCAGACTCCTTTCATGTTAAAAAAAAAAAAAAAATTGAACCTGGCTGGCTTTGGAGTTGCTTACAAGATGGAGCTCGAGACTAAAAGAGTGACTCCTGAATGCTGACATGTAAACATCGTCGACCAGGCCAGGCCCCGTTTAAAAAGAAGATGCTGTAAGTCTTCCAAACTCTAATCAAAGTGAATAAGGAGAGAGAGAGTGAAAGAGAATACAAATATGGGGCAAAGCAAGAAGGTAAAGGAACAAACAAAGAGAGAACACCTATCAGAACATTCTTCCTGGAGCCACGATCAGAATTCTCCAAAAGCTCTGGAACTTTCCAGCCTCCACACGTATGCTTTCCCTTCCTGATAGAGTGCCTGACATTGTCAGCATTAACTGAAAACGTGGAGGCTGCCCTACTGAGCTGGTGAAATCATTCTACAAGAACAAAGACTCACTTCTCCTCTGTGCATTCTCACCTATAAGGGCTAAAACGATTTCAAATTAAATACCTTGAAGAAATCCTTTTTTCCTCGGCTGCTTTCCTACTAGATCCTCATGTCCTGGGCTGCAATAACAACATCTACAATAATGATGATGATATCAGCTGGCTATTTAATTAATCATTAATTAATTAAATCTATATTAATCAAACCTAAGCCACCAATCTACTCATTTATTTTTGACATTGTTTTATGGTAAGAATTGTTCAAGTTGCCTTATAATTATTATTTAGTGAAACAAGGGACTGAAGCTAGATTTACTCTTAAAAATTGGGGCTGAAGACAGTAAAGCCAATCATTTTCTTGGGTTCTGAAGATGGATGATTCAAAGGCACTCTAGAGTGCCTTGTTAGGGAACACCAACCACTGGAGAAATGGGATTCAGTCTCTCCCTCTTCTGTGGGCTTCCCAGGACTGTGTGATGAGGCTTCAATTACTGAGTGGCAACAGTGCTATCCACATTGGGGCTGAATACAGGAAACAGAGAATGCATGAAGAACGGGGAAGCTGACATGGATGGACTGTGTGCACGCACTGCTATTTAATTATTTATGTGAACTGCTTGCCACATGTGCTTAATTACCTTGCAGCATGATAATGAACAGGTCTGTCATTAAAATCCCATTGGATTCCAGTGATGAAAACTCTGGGCTTTCCCGGCCTCCTTTGCAGCAGGCAAGGTTGTTGGCTCAGAACTTAAAAGTATGAGTGGTTTGTTCCTCGCTAAGTCTGGTCTTTGAAGATACAGCACTTGCAGGTTTGTGGAACCTCTTCCAGACTCTGATGGGAGACTTGGTACATCTACGACCAAAGAATGGCTCTCTTAGCTCTGACCATGCCAATGTTTGAGCAAAAAGTCTCTTCTGGGAACTGGTGTTGAGCTGGGATGGGTTGGAGTTATAAACCAGCCCTGTGGGCTTATATAATTTCCACTTCCCCTAAAGCAATTGTTCTAGGGAGTTGGAAAACGTATTTATGGACCCCAGCTCTTTCCCAGACAAATTAAATCAGGATCTCTGGGAATGGGTGGCTGGTGCTGCCCAGGTGGAGACCCACTGCTTTAAAGCAAGTGCATGTTGTGCACACAGAGTCTTACTTTCTTTTCCATCTTTCTCTGTTAGGGTAATCTTTTTTTTCTCAAAGCTTTTGAGATAGAAGCGATGTGTTCTTTTTAGGTTTGGGTATTCAGGTCATGCTGGCTTCATAAAACGAATTGAGGGAAATTTTCATCTTATGCTATGGTCTAAAATAGTTTGAATAACAAAGGATATACCTGGTTTTTGAAGACTAGTACCCAGTTATAAGACCATGAGGACTTAAAAAAAAGGGAATCTCTTTAATAAAATTTCGAATGTATTTTATGATTACTGGTCTATTCAGGTGTTCTACCTCTTTGGGGACAATTTTGAGACTTTATATTTTGCCAGGAAACTCTCCACTTTCTCTAGATTTTCAAGTGTATTACCATAGATTTCACATACAATGTTTGAAAAATTCTTTTGCTCCTTTCCCAAATGGTGATTATATCTTCTTTCTCACTCATAAACTTTTCAAACTTCCTCCACTGTAACAATAACAGCTAATGCTTATTGATCACTGATCACATGCAGAGCACGTGGCCCTAACTGCTTTGCTTGTACTAACTCAGTCCTCATGACAATTCGAAGAAGTAGAAACTCTTATAATCCTCACGCTACAGATGAATTCCTCACCTTTGGGTATGCAGAGATGTTAAACAATTTGCCCTTAGGTCACATAGCAGCATGACGCTCTAGTATGGTACCTACTGATGCGCCCGCAGGTGTGTGTGTGTGTTAAGAATGAGTGCCGGGTGCGGTGGCTCAAGCCTGTAATCCCAGCACTTTGGGAGGCCGAGGCGGGTAGATCACAAAGTCAAGAGATCGAGACCATCCTGGTCAACATGGTGAAACCCCGTCTCTACTAAAAATACAAAACATTAGCTGGGCATGGTGGCGTGTGCCTGTAATCCCAGCTTCTCAGGAGGCTGAGGCAGGAGAACTGCCTGAACCCAGGAGGTGGAGGTTGCGGTGAGCCGAGGTCACGCTATTGCACTCCAGCCTGGGTAACAAGAGTGAAACTCCGTCTCAAAAACAAACAAACAAACAAACAAAAAGAATGAGCCTATCATTTATACATACAGTTAAGAATTAACAGGGATTCTTAATTAAGTGAAGAATTATTTCTAACCCCAAATTCTAATTAAACAAAATATAAAAATAATGAAAGGGCGGGAGGAATAACAACAATATGAGCTGCAGGTTCCTGCTCAAAGCTCGTAAGGATGGAGTATGATCTTTTAAGAATTTTGTGGGGCTGGAAGCTGATAAGATTCCACTGGCAAAGAATGGCCCAGAGACTCGGAGCCACGAGTTCCAATGACTAGATGGATTCTGTGCTATGTAATCTTTTTGGTAACCTAGCCCAAGGTAACCTATTTGCTTTGAATGTTCACTCAGACAATGCGAAGCCCACACCAACTACACGAAGCAGACACAAATAGGGATGAAGAAAATAACCACAACCACCTAAAAGAGGTGAGTGGTTATTATGCTCTGCTCACAGCCACATCACACTGTGCAACCTTTGTATGAAAAGACAGGTTTAAAAGATCTTCCAGGATGGCTCTCTGTTGCTTCTAGAACAAAAGCTGAACTCTTTCTTGTGGCCTTGAAGGATTTCCACCAACTGACATCAACTGGCTTTCTAAGCCCATTAGCTTCCCCTCAGCACTACTGCTGTGTCAGTCAAACTAAACTAGCTTTATATGTCCTTGTACATCTATCTTTCTGCCTTTGCTGACATGTTCCCACCACCAGGAGTGCCCTTTCTCCACTTCTGAATATCTAAATGTGATGAATACTTCAAGGTCTAGCACAAACGTCATGATATCGCTTTCAATATAACTAAATCACACTAGCACTCACATATACTTACCAGCAGTTTAACTAAATCATAATAGCACTCCCATATACTTGCCAGCAGTTGATATTCATTAACTGATTTAATTTGCAAAAGAACCCTGTGAATTACATATTATTCTTATCCCTATTTTATAATTGGGGAAACTGAAGATCCATGATTTTTTCAAGGCTACCCAACTGTCTAGTAGTTGAGCTGGGATTTGAACTCATGTAATCTGGCTCCCTGCTCTCAACCCCCGTGCACAGTATCTGTGGCTCTCAGCAGACATGAGCTATAATGACCTTTGTACTTTTCTTACCACACCTACCAGACAATAAGCTCCTCCAAGAAAGGCTGTGGGTCTGGTGCACCTTTGCATCCCATCCCGTTGGATGTGCCCTAAGTACTTGTTGGATGCACAGAGCTAAGCCAGAGTTGGTCATGGAGCTTTTTTGCAAAGCTTGGTAAACTTTGTAGAGAAGAGTATAGTACCAGGTGGATGAGGTGGGGAGGGCAAGGGGGAAGAATTTGCAACCAATATCCATTCCTTCTGACAAGATACTTAAAATGTGTGTAGGGAGGCTGGCTCTTAATAAATGATATAGTGGAAAATCACTGCTGAAGGGTAATCAAATGCAAATCCACAAGATACAATCTGAGCTAGACAAGGAAGATGCTGGCAGAGGTGTGGAAATCTTTGGCCCTTAGGGACCTGAGACCGTGTCTTAAGGCCTCGCTACACAAAGTGTGGTCCCTGGACAAGCAGCAGCATCAATGGGAGCCCATTAATCATTGCTTTTTGCATTTTTAAAAATGGGTTCAAACCCCATTTTTAATGGCAGAAACCGCAATTACTTTTGCACCAACCTAATAAATAGACATGTCCCACTCCAGACCCATGGAAGCGTAACCTATCTTTTAACAGGATCCTCAGGTGAATTGCATGAACCCTAAAGTGTGAGAAGCACTCCCGCAAAGCCAGACATTCAGGCCCACCTCCATAGACTGTGGCTGATTGGTTTGGGGTGGAGCTAGCCAGGGCATTCATGTCTTCAAAAACTTTTATAGTTAATTTAACCTTCAGTCTGGGTTGGAACCACTGCCTCGCTCCTCTCTAGAGACCCGTGGAATGAAAAGATGGAGGACGGCAAGGGATAGAGAATCCCAGTTCTGTCACTAATGAGGTATGTGACCTTAGGCATGTCACTCAATGTCAAATGACGAAAGTGGATTAGATCAGAGGTTCATGAAACTCACAATCAAAAAATACACATTCCTGGATCAAATGAAATATTATTCATTTGATTTAATTGAATCCTGAGTACTGGGCCAGAGGAATCGGCATTAGCAAGTTCCCTAGGGATCCTTGTGCAGCTGCCTGGCCCTGGTATTGGGGATCAGTTGGCCACATGACCTCTGGGTCTTTTCCTCTACTATTCTGTGACCTTAGGGGAGGAGAATTTTGCCCCAGGTTCTAAAAGCAATGATAAATATGTGTTGGTACAGGTTCAAACATTTCATTCAAACACTCAACAGTTCAAACATTTTTGACTGCACTGGAACCTCCTGCAAGAAATGTAAGTACTTTTCATTTAGACTATACACTGTATATATAGCTCCAAACCTTTCCCTTACTGTGATCCACTCTGTTGTCTTCTTTTATTTTTAAATGTTCCACTCTGCTGATTTCAAGATACACTAGTGGGTTGAACTAATTTGTAAAACCTGGTGTAGACAATCTCTGAGTCAAGAACAACACCTTTGTCAGGGCCAGAAAGCCAGAATCTGTGTCACCTGGCAGAGGCCAGGCAGTGCCATGCTGACCTGTCCAACCCACAAGGAACCCAAGGGGCAGCTGATCACAACATGTGAAATACAACAAAGGGACGCTGGTTGGGAAAGCTGGAAAGGAGAAAAGAGGTTGGTGGAAGGCTTGAGACTCCAGGCTGAGGAGCTTAGTGATGACCACAGAGGTGCTGTACACTCACTGTGGCTTCCAAAACAGGAAAGATCCACAGAGCATTTACAGCAGTGGCTCTCAACACTAGGAATACATTAGAATCGCTTCAAAAGCACTCACAAAATACCAATATCCACTCCCAGACATGCTAAACCTCTAACCCAAAGTTCTCCCAAGTGCATAGCCTAAGCAGCTGGGAGGAAAAACCACTGATCCAAGGGTTAAAGACGCAGGGTCATGTTAACAAAAAAAATGTGGGCTTTGGGGTCTCTTAATTTCTCTGAAGTTTCCTGTGGATGAAATGGGCATAATAACATCCATCTTAGCGGCTTGTTGTGAGGATTAAAGGGGAAGTTACATACACACAGCAGCTGCTCAGTCAAAGGTCGCTCCATTCTTAATCCTCCTTCAGGACCAATGAGAACCCTAAGCCCCAGAAAGGAAGGTCCAAGTTCACGCAGCTGGGCAGCAGCAGAGTGGGCAGGTGTGGGGGCTCAGCTCTAGATGTGAATTCTCTGGCACTGTGGGCCTCCTCTCAGTACAGAACAGAGCTCAGGGAGTGTCTTGCGTTTCAGGCTCATCTAAATCCAACTCAAAAGACCTCAAATGGCCATTTCTCTCCTTCCCCCACTGAACTTCTGCCACAGCCCTGGGCCAATAGTCCCTCACACAAAATAAAGCCTTAGTTTTCTTTACCCAATAACCAGGTCACATCCTCTCCCTACAACATTATACAGCTTGCCTTTCAACATGACAGTGTTTGATTTTGACACATCTGAGCTTGATGTTCTTTTCTGGTGAAGTATCAGTACGATGCCTCCGTGGTGAAAATGCAGTCGAAGAATGATTTTTCAGCCCGTGTGGAAGGTGAGTGGGAGGGAGGCAGTGTCAGCAATTCAGACATGGGTGGAGGGATTGGGAGTGTTATGGGTTAAGTCTCTCCCTATGAGATGCTGAAGTCCTAAACACTAGCACCTGTGAACATGACCTTATCTGAAAAGAGAGTCTTTGCAGATGACCAAATTAAGACAAGGTCATGAGGGTGGGCCCTAATGTAATCTGACTGTCCCATTACAGAGGGAGCTCTGGTCACAGAGACTGACATGCACAGAGGGAGCACACTGTGAAGATGAAAGCTGAGATGAGGGCGAGGCGTCTACAAGCCAAGGAACACCAAAGGCTGCCAGCAAAGCACCAGAAGCTAGGAGAGAGTCGGGGAGCAGATTCTCTCTCGCAGCCCTCAGAAGGGACCAACCCTGCTGACATGTTGATCTTGGACTTCCTGCCTCCAGAGCTGTGAGATACATTGCTGTCACTTGAGATATCCAGATTGTGGCACTGTTATGGTAGCCCTCGCAAACGAATGCCGTGTTGTCAGATCCTTGTTCAAAGGGCACACTGTCACGAACAGAGGCAAAGAGCCCCCCAGCTGTCTCCTTTCAAGAGCTTCAGAAGAGTAAGCATGCTCTGTCCTATGGGTAAGTCTTAACCCACAGGCGAGATGCCTGGCTTTATCTTCTGCAGAGATCTAGCCTTGAAATAAAGCTTGTGATCTAATTTCAAGATTACCAGCCTCTTGGTTGATATCTTTAAATATGCCTGCATCGGAGCAAGAATCAGTGGCAATTTTCATATGGACTCTCTCATCAGGACAGTAGATAATAACTCTTACCTCATGCTTAATATATGCGAGGCATTTTTCTAAGTGCCTTATGTACCTGAATCCACACAATTTTCACAACCCTATTATGTGTGTACTGTGCTTATGCCCATTTTACAGAAGAGAAAACTGAGCGAGACACATAGAGGTAGAGCAACTTTCCCAAGGCTGTACAACCAGAAATGCTGGAGCTGGGATGGAGATGCAGGCAGTACGGTTCCAGAGTCTGTGCCCTTCTATACCTCAAAAACGGCTGCCACGGGCCGAGGGCTCACTCTGCACAGGCCCTTTCCAAATGCTGACATTATTCATCCATTTTACATGCACAACCACTTATCTAAGCTTGCAGACTGTTTATTTTTCCATAATTTTTCCATATTCATACTTCAGGGAAGCTATTTTAATTCTTGTTTTGTTTTTTTGAGATGGAGTCTCACTCTGTCACTAGGCTGGAGTGCAATGGCACGATCTCAGCTCACTGCAACCTCTGCCTCCTGGGTTCAAGTAATTCTCCTGCCTTGGCCCCCTGAGTAACTGGGACTACAGGCACGCGCCACCACGCCCAGCTAATTTTTGTATTTTTAATAGAGACGGGGTTTCACCATGTTGGCCAGGATGGTCTCGATCTCTTGACCTCGTGATCTGCCCACCTCGGCCTCCCAAAGTGCTAGGATTACAGGTGTGAGCCATTGCGCCCGGCCGCTATTTTAATTTTAAATGTAAGATGGTCCGCCACTTACCCCCACTTCCCAAACACATATGCACAGCCTAGTCCCTCCTACAAAACAGGTCACTGCTGGGCACGGTGGCTCAAGCCTGTAATCCCAGCACTTTGGGAGGCCGAGGCGGGTGGATCACGAGGTCAAGAGATTGAGACCATCCTGGTCAACACGGTGAAACCCCGTCTCTACTAAAAATACAAAAAATTAGCTGGGCATGGTGGCAAGTGCCTGTAATCCCAGCTACTCAGGAGGCTGAGGCAGGAGGATTGCCTGGACCCACGAGACGGAGGTTGCGGTGAGCCGAGATCGTGCCATTGCACTCCAGCCTGGGTAACAAGAGCAAAACTCCGTCTCAAAAAAACAAAACAACAACAACAACAACAACAACAACAACAACAACAAAAACAGGTCACTGGCTGGGGATTCTATAGCTTCCCTTGGTGAGAATCTTCCAGCATCCCACAACTCACTTCTTCCCCTCAATACCTTTCTGTCCTCCTCAACTTCCAGTCCTTACCTCCCCAGCCAAAATTAGGAAGTGATTCTTCATGGGCAGTCCAACCTCCTAAGGTCAAGCTCACTGCTTTTCATACTAGAATTTGGAGGGTCTCTTTCTGTCCTGGTCAGAGGTGAGCAGAGCTGTCAGACCCGGCCTCCCAGCTTCTGTAATTGATTTAGATTTTGATATAAAATATTCTTGATTTTACTGAGGGAGTCAGAGAAGAGGAAGGGGCACAGGAAATCCACACAGGCAGAGAACAGACAGAAAATAAAGGAGAAGAGAAAAAACCGAGAACGATTAAGTATCTGTGCCAAGAACTGGGGCCAGGTACTCAGCACATGGTTCCTACTGCCAACAGCTCAGCTCAGAGAGGTTGGGCAGTGTGTGGCAGGAAGCTGGATTGGAACCCAGTACTCCTTCAGCTGCACCTGAATGAAAGTCCCAGGGACGCTGCAGACTGGCTCACTGTTTCTGACAAGCAGCAAGTCTTCTCCAGGAGAATCCTCGGTAGGGGAGGGAGGCAGGTTACAGAACTCTATCACTGTCACCTCTGGAAAGTCAAGGAAGGGCGCTCTCCAACGTTCCCTGTGCCACTCAGGGCGACACTGAGAAGGCAGATAGATCACTTTAGAAGTCCGTGGCTATGCTGAAAGTTACACAGCTGCATTGCAGCAGCCTAGGAGGTGGCCACACTCATGTACTTGCACCTTCTGACCCACCAGCCATAAATGCTAACAATGCCAAATGTGGCACAGCTTCCTTTCAGAATCAGCCAGCGAGACACCCTGTGGTTCCTGCTTCCCTCCAAATCCGCTTGCTAACTTATGAGGAAATAGATTTTTCCGCCTCAGTAACAACAAAATTGGTCTTTGCATCTGTGAAAATTATGCTCTAGATGACAGCAATCCTGAACATTAATCAAGTATCAATCACTGACATGAGTGGAAAATGGAGCTGGCATCTTTATTTAAGTCTTGCTTTAAGCAAAGCAAAGCAAGGACTGATTGCGGAGAAAACCCTTTAAGGGGTTTGAAACAGCACGGTGCAGCGTGTGTGAAGGCTGAGGTCTGGTTCAATGCCCAGTTCTGTCTCTTAATGGCTGTGTTCCTTGTGCCTCAGTTTTCCCATTTGTAAAACAACAGAAACGTCATTACCTCTCAAGTCACCAAAGGATTAAATGAGACAATGCATCCCAATACAAAAGCAACAATCTGTTAGATATATTCAGAATAACCCAGAGACTAAATCAGCCAGAGAGAGAGTCCCTTTACCTTGCCCAAGAGCTTAGGGTATACTTAACATGCTCTGTGCCCACACCAGGGGAATATTCTCTTTTCAGGGGAACACTCAAGTTTCTGAGCTGCCTGGTCCCCACCCGAAGGGCTTGTTCTCCATGTGTCAGCAGCACTGCCCTGATGTTCCTCTGCAGTCAGCCCAACTTCCCAGACTCAAATCTCACCCCTTAAAAAAGCCTTCCTCCCCAAATGCAAAACCTGAATCCAATCACAAGGAATATTCAGGTAAGCCAAATCCAAGACTCATAATCTTTAAAAACATGAAGGCCATGAATGACAGGGACTAAACAAACACAACAAGTAATGCAATATGTACTCTGGGATTCAAACTTTTTTTTTTTTTGAGATGGAGTCTTGCTCTGTCACCAGGCTGGAGTGCAGTGGCGTGATCTCAGCTCACTGCAACCTCTGCCTCCTGGGTTCAAGTGATTCTCCTTCCTCAGCCTCCCAAGTAGCTGGAATTACAGGCACATGCCACTATGCCCAGCTAATTTTTGTGATTTTAGTGGAGACAGGGTTTCAGCATGTTGGCCAGGCTGGTCTCGAACTCCTGACTTCAGGTGATCCGTCCACCTCAGCCTCCCAAAGTGCTGGGATTATAGGCGTGAGCCACTGCGTCAGCTGACAACAATTTTTTGCTATAAGGGATAACTGGCAAAATTGGAATAAGGTTTTATCAATGATGTTAGTTTCCTGATAATTGTACTCTGGTTATTTAAGAGAATATCTCTGTTTTTAGAAAATACACGTGGAAATATTAAGGGGTGAAAGGATACAGTTTTGCAATTTACCCTCAAATGGGTCAGGAAAAAATAAAAAATGTAACTATATATTAAAAAACCAATATTCATAGACACATACATATATAGGGGAGGGGGTAGACAGTTTTTGCAACTTTTCAGTAAGTTTGAAATTACCTTCCTCTTCCCAGAAAAGCACTCCACGACTGATTGCGCTCTTTCCTCTTTTTCTGTTGATGTCCTATGTATTTTTTCACGAGGGTCGTGCATAGGAATTCCTTTTGTACACATCATTCTACTTGACTTACAGGCAAGTAATATTACAGCTGGAAGGAAGGGTCCTCAGACACCTCATAATTTCAAACTTCTGGGTGCTGCAACAAGGCTGAGAGGGGTCCATGGCTGTTGTCACCCAGCTGACAGTGCCCAAGCTGCCCTGTGTTCTAGGGGCTCTTTCCCCTACTTCACACTGCATGGCCACGCAATGCAACAGGCTGCAAAGGAGTGGCAGGTGCAAGCGATCCCCTGGGCCTTTGGGATGATGCTGGGCCTGCTGGGAGGGGCAGGAGGCCCTGGAGTCCAAGTCTGTCTCTCTGTTTAACCAGAGTGGGGCCAGGATGTGAAAAATGTCAGCAAACTACTTTAATCCCATCTGTTCCCAGGGCTCTAGGTAACACCTACGTGTGAATGAACCTCAGATTTCTCCAACCCTGACCTCTCCCTGCAGTCCACACACCTATATCCAACTGCCAGTTCTTGGCCACTGAGTCAGCACCTCTAATGTAGCATGTCCCAAACCAAAGGCTGGATTTCTCCCCGCCGCTGCTTTTCCCTGCCTCAGGGTCAGTGTTCCATTTCCCCAGGAGTTCAGGCCAAAACCTCAGGCTCACCTAGCCTCCTATGTTCTCTCACACTCCACATCCCAGCAAATCATGTGGGCCCTATTTTCCAAACATATTCAGAATCTGGCTTTTCCTCAGTGCCGTCACCACCAGGCTGACCCAGGCCACCAGGACTGCTCACCCGGACTTTTACCAGCACGTTGTGACGGTGTCCAGTTGCCACCCTTCCCCTGTCTGCCCTGTATTCAGCACCCAGCAACTGCAGTGGGCATGTCTCTCTCTGGCTCAGAACCAACCAAAGGCTTCCGTGTCACTTATGATAAAATCTGCATCCTTAGAAGGATTTACCTGACTAGTCCCTCCCTGAGCAGTCATTCCTTGCTCCCATTCTTCACTCCTTGACACTTCAGCATGTCACCCCAGTGTCATCCCAGGGGCACGAGGAGCCTCGCAAGTCCCCAGCTCCAGGGTCTCTCCCTTGGTGCCCTCTCTGCCTAGAGTCTTTTGGCCAAGTATCCACAAGACTCTCTCGCTGACTGCACTCCCTGATTCCCTTGTGCCAAAGAGCACTCCGCCCTTCCTGCACTGAGTTTTTCACCTGACATCATACACTTCTTTGTTTACTATTATATCCCCCAGGAAGTTTCTAGACACAGGGAATCGATGTGGTTCCCTCTGAATCCCAGCAACTGCTTGGCACATAATAGGATATCCTTAGTAATTTATTTATTTGATTAATAAATGAATGCATTAGTAAGTCAAAAAGCAAGGAGCAGAATCATGTATAAAATGCACTCATTTGTTTTAAAAAAGAAAAATATAGACATGTATACTTGCCTATCTTTGGGAGGACAGGACAGCCCTGGCTTCTGGGATGAGTGGCTGTGGGCAGGAGTAGGAGGGAGACTTTTCACTGTATTCCCTTTTGTAGCAGATACATGTGTTATCTGTCCAGTGAATTAAAAAACAGAAAAACATTTACACCTGTGATACTGTGAACTATATATTTGGTCTTCAACCCATTTTTTGGCATTCAATTCTTAAAATCTGTAGAAGTGCCAAAATGATGTCTTTTTGCATGCTAATGAGTTGACTGACGGCTGGCAGCCCCTAGGTATCTTCAGGATTGGGGCTGTTCACCAGAAAGACCAAGGCAGGATTACAGGGCTGGGACTTTCAGCCCAACCCCCCAGCCTCCAGGAGGGGAGACAGGCTGAAGGTTGAGTACATCACCAACGGCCAATGGTTGAATCCACCATGCCTACATAATGAAGCCTCCATAAGATAGCTGAACCCGTGGATGATTATAGAAAGGTTAAGAGGAACTGACTTTCAGGGCAGGGGTGGCGCACTCTAGCTCCATAGGAGCAGAAATTCTTGTGCTCAGGGCCCTCCCAGATCTCACCTTAAGTATTTCTTCATCTGAAGAAATATCCTTTGTAATAAACCAGTAAATGTGTTTCCCTGAGTTCTGTGAGCCACTCTGGTAAATTAATTGAACCCAGAGAGAGGGTTGTAAGAGTCCCAACTTGAAGCCAGTTGGCCAAATATTCTGCAGGCCCAGATTTGCAACTGGGGGGACAGAGAGAGGATTGAGACTTAGGGACTGAGCCCTCACCCTATGGGATCTGACGTGATGTCTAGGTAGATAGCGTCAGAATTGAATTAAAGACATCCAGTTGGTGTTCACTGTGGAACTGATTGCTTGCTTGGTGGTGGGAAAAACTCCAGCATGTTTGGTCTCAGAAGTCTTCTGTTGATGACTGTTACGGTGTAAGAGCAGAGGAAAAACACATGGAGCACGATTTTTGCACACACAACACACAACTCTAATAAAATGATGATGGGAAGACATGTTCAGGGCAGACTTGGTCTGCATTTGTGACAAGAGATCAAGCGCAGCAGCGGGACGCTGGACCTGGAATGCCTAGGAGAGTGGTCCAGCTCTTCTCTACCTGTGAGACTCTGGCTGGGTTGCTCATTTAGCCTCAGTAGGTCTCGGGTTCCTCCACTGCAATAAGGGGTGGGGGAGGCTGGATCCGACCATCTTAGAGGTCTCTCTCCAGCTGTATGGCTCTGTAGTTCCATTTGACTGCATGTTACCTGTTGGAGCAGAAAAATGGACAGGTCCTATGCTATGTCCTCGTGAGATCTGTGCAGACCCAGCACTGATGTTGCAGGAATCCTCCTGCCAGTGACCCAGCTAGGTGTCCCCCTGGTTACCTGGCCCTGGGTATGACTCAGCTAGAAAGCTGAGGCTCACCCTCCTGCTTCCAGAGTCTTTCCCCTCAGGCCTGAGGCCCGGGGCCTTTGCACTCTGCGCATCTGCCTCTTGAAGCTCTCTCAGGAGCTGAGCAAAACAACACTCAGAGCTAGGCGGGGACAGGGCTGCCTGTGGCTTTAGAGCTGGCCCAGCCCGGAGATAAGGAGATCATCAGCTGGTCTCATGAGGCAGCAGGGCACATGAAAGTGAGCTTTCCTTTCCCAAAAAATGTTAGTAGGAAAAATCTGCCAACAGAAAGGACTTTCAGAATGTTTGGGGAAAGGTCCTCTGCTGGGGAGGAACTGAGGAGTGGGAGAGACGATGCTTGGGCACTAATTCTAAATGACCTGCACGAGGAGAGGAAGGAACTGGGCTGGGTGCATAGGAATCCCCCCTCACTTTGAAATGCCCCACCTTACTGTTTTCCTCATTAGATTTGTCTTGTTGATGATTTTAGACTGAGACAAATGTTAATATGCGTTTAGATTCTGTCTGCACAGGCCAAGGGGCTGATGGAGAAATGTTTGGAAGTGTTTTGGGTTTCAGAGGAAATTCCTTGCAGGATGAAAGAATGTTCTCTGGATAGTCCTCAGAATAGAGTTTAGGGTACAGTACAGGAGAGTAAGGAAGGGTAAAACTATATCGTACTACAAGTCAAACAAGAATGTGAAAGAAAGTGGGCCTTTTAAAAGAAGTTTGACAATACTTTTTGTTCTTAACCAATGCTTTTAAGTCTAATTCTACCTTTATTTTGAAAGCTCAAGAGTTCTAGTCTTTGGAGTTTTAATTCGGGGGTGGAGGTAGGGGCAGGAGGTACACAGTTGTCACTCTGAGAAAAGGGGCCACTAATAGAGGTTGTATGGGACACACAAGAATCACTTGAACCTGGGAGGTGGAGGTTGCAGTGGGATGAGATTGTGCCACTGCACTCTAGCCTGGGCGACAGATGAGTGTAAATGAACACATTTGTCTGCTGTCACCCCTGTTCCCTTCTCTGCCAGGTCCAAACTCACTGTTGAGAATCACTGTTGGCTGTATTCTGGATACTCACTGCCTAAAAATGGACGAGTCTGTGAAGGTTCTTCTTGCACCATACACAGAAAATCTTAATTCACCTTTAAAGCTATTCCCCACAGGAACCTGTAAGGTCTTCAGAATGGGAGAAGTGGGGATTTACCTTTTTCTTTTCACCCATTTAAATGCACTGTGAACCATGTGTAGACTTCAGGTACTTTAGAAAGAAGCTGACGTTGAAAAGTCTGTCTTGACTTCCAAGGAAGGGTAAGTCCCTGTTTGCTGCTCCAAGGCCTGTTCGTTAACAGCTTGTGTTTCAAACAGCATACTTTGTGAGCAGTTACATATGATGGATAATATAATGTTAGATTTATAACTGCTCTTTTTTGGAGACAGGATCTCACTCTATTGCCCAGGCTGAGTGCGTGATGAGATCTCGGCTCACTGCCGCCTTGACCTCCTGGCTCAAGTGGTCCTCCCACCTCAGTTTCTTGAGTCGCTAGGACTACAGGCACATGTCACCACGCCCAGCTCATTTTTGATTGTTTTGTACAGACAGGGTCTTGCTATGTTGCCTAGGCTGGTCTTGAACTCCCTCCTTGGCCTCTCAAAGTGTTGGGATCACAGGTGTGAGGCACCAATCCAAGCACTTTGGGAGGCCGAGGCCAGTGGATCACCTGAGGTCAGGAGTTCGAGACCAGTCTGACCAACATGGTGAAACCCCTGTCCCTACTAAAAAATTCAAAAATTAGCTAGGCATGGTGGCAGGCGCCTGTAATCCCAGCTACTCGGGAGGCTGAGGCAGGAGAATTGCTTAAACCTGGGAGGCGGAGGCTGCAGTGAGCCGAGATTGCACCATTGCACTCCAGCCTATGCGACAGAGGAAAACTTCATCTCAAAAAAAAAAGCTACTTTTATCAATCACTCTTTCGGCAAGTGGCTTTTCCTTTCCCTCAGTTTGCATTCAAAGCCTTCCAAGATCTGGGTCCAGCGCGATTTTCCAAACTGGCTCCTCTCATACCTCCTCAACCCACTCTCATTGCTTCAAGCTGACTGGCTGCCTCATTGTAGTTTTTTCCTCCACTGCTGTAATAACGGCATAGGATTGTATCATTAGAATGATGAATATATCTTGACTTAACTACTCCTCAATTGCTGAACATTTTTCTATTTCCCTTCTCTGTGTTTTACTTTGCCAAGAAGGGTGTCTAAGGAATCATGCAGTCCAGCGGCATTCAGCTTTGGCCAGTCACTAGAGTATGGGATTATGGGGGATGAGAAGGTGGGAAGTGCGGGTGTTATAAAACTTTCCATGGAGTTATAACATGGATACAGGAAAAGGCACAAATCACAAGTGTGCTGCTGGATGCTTACTCACAAACAAAATCTCCACGTAACAGCACCTGGATCAGAAATGACATTCCCTGCACCCCAAAAAGGCTGAGGCAAAGGACTTTTAAAAAAATTCTCACTTTCAGGCCAGGTGTAGTGGCTCATGCCTAACACATGAATCAATTGTGACCAGGAGTTCGAGACCAGCCTGGGCAACATGGGGAAACCCTCATCTCTACTAAAAATACAAAAAAATTAGCTGGGCGTTGTGGTGTATGTCTATAGTTCCAGCTACTTGGGAGGCTAAGGTGGGAGGATCAATTAAGCCTGGGAGGTTGCAGCTGCAGTAAGCTATGATTTTGCCACTGTACACCAGCCTGGGTGACGGAGTGAGATCCTGTCTCAAAGAAAAAAAAAGTCTCACTTTCAGATTAGTCATTTAATATCTAGATTTTTGGATCTGAGGTAAAGCCCAAGAATTTGCATTTATAAGATTCTCCTCAGGGGTCTCCCATGTACCACTGACTTGAAGACTACTCATCTACCAAAGATTTTCAAAGGATGCCCCTCAGGTGTCCCCCTGAGGAGGTAGGGGTGGAGACAAGGAGCCACCAGTTCTACCTTTCCACGGATCAGAATCACTTGAATCTCTGTCTTATACTGGTCCTCCTTCAGTGCATATCAATCCTTCAAACAACCATAATCCTGAAAACCTCTTGTATCAGGGCTCAAGGGAAGCAGAACACAGGATGAATACAGTACAGACATATCTATCAGCATTTTCATGAATTTATTTTGGGTGTTGACCTTTTGCAATAGTAAGAGCCAGTTAAGCAGCCTCTACAAGACGGTCATTTTTGTATCTGATATGAGTATGTGAGGTTTGCAGGAGAGGCAGATGGGGAGACCGGGAATAATTGGGAACTCACAGACCTTAACTGGAACCACATGAGGATGGACTGAACTCATGCCACTTCTTGTTGCCTTTGACCTTGATGGTACAAATGTCCTGCAGAAGCTGCAGCTCTTCACCGTGGAGCTAAATGCACACACCTGGCCCAGGAGCCAGAGAAGCCAAGAAGGATCCAGAAGGTGGAACAGTTGCAGGCCCGGCTGGCAGATGGGCGACAAAGTAAGTGTTGCTCCCCTTCCATCCTTGGAATTTCCCAAGAATTTCTCTTGTGGTCCATCCCAATTAGAAACCCACTGGACACGGAATTCTGGGAAATGTAGTTCAGCCCAGCCTAGGACGCCTGACAGCCACCACAACGCCCTCTGAACATCATTCCCATGCTTGGCTGCCACTGGAATCGTGCAGAGTGTTAGCTTCCCACGTGGCTCAAACACGGAGTTGAGGCTGAGAAGCACTGGCTGTCAACTGACACATGGATGTGAACCTTGAGACTGCCCCAACCTAGGTCCCCAGAAGAGAAATTCTACACTTTTTTTCATCGCAAGAGGAGCATAAAAAGGTCTGATTATTTTTGCTAAGGTCCTAAAAGTGGTTCTTCTCATTATCCTGCCTCCTCTTGTCTGCTCTGTCTTAGCTAACCCAGACACGACCTTCCTGAAGTCCTCAACACAGTGGGTGCACCCTAAATAGAGCCCTCCCTGGTTTATCCTCCTGGTACAAAGTGGATTAAGAGCACCACCAGAAGACCCCAAGATCATCCGAATGCCACTAAGCTCATAGTGAACTGAAGACTCAGAAGTTTTCACTATTAGGCTTCTAAATAAAGCATCTCTTCCTCCTTGGCACAGACTAAATAAATGACTGTAACACAGCCAAGTGGTCAGTGTGTGTGATGTGGGCAACAGGGCCGGTGAGAGCCAGTGCTGCCGACTCACAGGTGGCTGAGCTGCTGCTGATGAGTCTTTCTCAAGGATGGATGAAGGAGCAGCCACTGTAGGAGAGAGGGGCGGCTGTAGAAATGGGAAAAGAGCTGGGGGCTGGAAAGAGCTCCGGTGCAAGTTGCAGCTCTGCAACTAAGTAGCCATGGGGGTTTGCACAAGTCACTTAAATTTTCTGAACCTCAATATCAGCCCTACCTCCTGCACAGGATAATTGAGAACATCAAATGAGAGAATACACGTGAAACAGTCTGGAGGGAAGAAAGTCCAAAAGCGTGGACATTTCTGTGTTAGTAGTTTTAACTCTGTTATAGAGGACACTGATATAAGGTGAAGGTTATCTAGTTTATAGATAGACTTTTATTTAGATATTTTGCTTTCTGTTTTCTATCAATGATGTAGTTATTTCTAATGAGGTCTGCTGAAGTGCGAGATTGATACAGGTGATTAAAATGAGATCTTGGGATTACCTTTGGGTTTTCATTATATACACTCTCCCTCTTCTCTCCATTATAGAAGACAGCTGAAGACAGGCTGAACCATGCATTCTATACTCTGGAAATAAGTTTGCATAGAAAGAACCCTTCTAAGAAAAAGCAACAGCTAACATCTTTCAGAGCATCCGTGAGGAGTACAACTGGGGAAGAATCAGGTACTGCTGCTCTATGTTTATTGGTGTGTTCACTATTTATGGTAGTTTTCTCTTTCAGAATGAGACTTTTCTGCTTCTTGAGGGCAAGGTCTGAATCCCAATGAGGCTTTCTATCTCCATGAGTGCCTGGGACAGTGCAGCAGAAAGGATGTGGGGTGGAAGGATGCGAAGTTCCGAGATCTATTACTGCTCTGCCCCAAAGCCATTTTAACCCTTTTCAGTCTCAGTTTCCTCCTCCGTAAGGTAGGAATTACCCATTGCATGGGAGTACTGTGCAGCCCAAATGAGACAATCGTGGGAAAATACCTCTATCACCCAAAACGTGCTGCGCAAGAGGGATAAACTGTGGTAGGAGCTGTTACAACTCACGAACTCTGCATTAGTTGGTTTTCCTGTTGAGGCTAGGCAGGCACAGAGCACAGGTGGTCGACCCTGGGCTTCAGAAAGGAAAACAGGCATGAAGGAGAGGGGGAGGACAGCCCTCTGGAGTGACCGCAGGCACTTTCTCACTGCCCATCTTGGAAGGTCTCTGCACACTATCTCTTCAGCTGTTTGTCAGTCTGGTCCCTTGTTTATTTGTTCTTTTCTCTTATTATTATTATTTTTTTGAGACAGAGTCTCCCTCTGTTGCCCAGGCTGGAGTACAGTGCTATGATCATAGCTCACTACGGCCCATACCCTGTGGCGTTAATAGAATAGTGGTGAGCCCAGCTGCCTTCCATAGCTCACTGCAGCCTCATACTCCTGGGCTGAAGTGACCCTCCCACCTCAGCCTGCTGAGTAGCTGGGACTATAGGCATAAGCCACTGCACCCAGCACATTTTAAAATTGTTTGTAGAGACAGGATCTCACTATGTTGGCCAGGCTGGTCTTGAATTCCTTACTTCAAGCAATCCTCTCGCTGTGGCCTCCCAAAGTTCTGAGATTACTGGGGTGAGCCACCATATTCGGTTTATTGGTTCATTTTTTAAATCAGATGTTCATTGAGCACCTACTATGTGCCAAGCACTGTGCCAGGGATTGAGAATTGAATGGTAAGCAAAACCAGGTAACATCCCTGCCCTCATGGAGTAGAATCTGGCCTGTTTCTTCTCAAACATGTTTGGACTCAGTCCTATGCACTGAATCCTGTGAGTACTATCCAGCCCGGGGGACAGATGTAAATGTGTTTCCGTGGGATTCCAGATTTAATTTGAAAAATATCAACAAGTTTAGGCCATGTCTAACAAGAAAAAAAAGAAAAGGCAAAACTCCCAGCAACCCCTCTTTTAGGTCTTTCTTCCTGTGCCCCTACCTCCACTCTCCAGAATCAGACTCTTTATGGTTTTACCCTCTTTTGGGACTCTCGCCTGCCTCATTCACATTAAGGTGTTCATACTCTAGAAGAACTGCATTTATTTATTTATTTATTTTTGAGATGGAGTCTTGCTCTGTCACTCAGGCTGGAGTGCAGTGGCACAATCTCGGCTCACCGCAACATCTGCCTCCTGGGTTCAAGCCATTCACCTGCCTCAGCCTCCCCAGTAGCTGGGACTACAGGTGTGGATCATCATGCCCAGCTAGTTTTTGTATTTTCAGTAGAGATGGGGTTTCACCATGTTGGCCAGGCTGGTCTTGAACTCCTGACATAAGTGATCTGCCCGCCTCGGCCTCCCAAAGTGCTGGGATTACAGGTGTGAGCCACCATGCCTGGCCGAACTGAATTTAATAGGGGAAAAAACCTTAAAGAAATGATACTCCAGTTGCAGGGATGTTAGAGGACATCCTAAATCACACAACTAGGGTGGTCTCTTCAGACTGGCACTTTCAGGGGCAAAGGGGTAGAGGAAATGGGTGCTAGTGGCAGGGATGAGTTCCCTTAAGCAAACCTCTGTGCTCTTTAAGCATTGCTCAAGATAAGGAGGGGAAGGGCAGGCAGCAATATGGCTGCTGTCAGGGTCCTCATTTTTGTTTAGAGGAGGTGAGTTTGCAAGGGCTTATTCCATTACTAAACATGTTAACTACGCAAGTCACTGTATAAATGAACATAGAAAAAAATAAAGACCAGGGGAGTCATCCGTAAGCCAGAACCTAGAAAAGCTCCATCCACCAGCCCTCTTTTTACATTTTTCTCTCATTTCTGACCAAGCTGTCAGATAACCCTACTGGTGAATTTCCAGCTAGAATTTCAATTTCCCTCTTAGTGAGAAAAGTAAAATTGCATTTTATTATTAGACCCCAATCGCTAAAGTGAAATTCCTGAAAGACTGTAGGTTATGCAAACCCTGAGTAGACTCATTAAAAGAAAAGCTTTGGATTGTAAAATAAAGCATGGGCACTGAAAACCACACGAGAGATGCACTGCACTGGCAGGGATGGGAGGGCAACATCCCAGTCACCGCCATGCAGGTGGAGACTCGGAACTTCGCCAAGTACCCCACTCCATGTGTCTGGTCCACTTGTAGCCCCCCCACCTCCCTCCAAAAGTAAGCAGACTCCTGGCTCCAGTTTTTGCCTCCTTGTGTCTGTTTATGATGTCATCACTCACGCATGTATCCTCAGATGCTGCATTTCAGTCTTTCCATTTTTTACGTGACCTTTAAACTTATTTTAAGCAACCAATTTCCCCTTCATTCTTTTCCTTACAGTTTTCCTGTTGAAGACTGTTGCTGTCCAATCTGCAGTTTCTCACTGTCTGGATTTTGCTCTTGATGCATGCCAATATGTTCAAATGCACTCATTTTTGATGCAAATAATCACCCATTTAAAAAAAACCCTGTTCGTCAGCCATGTTCTTAAGGAGGGCACAACCCACCATAATCACTTTCTCATGAGCGTGTGGGCAAAGGGAGCACTCACAATAGAGGTAATGAGGCAGAGAGAAAAAGGTGAATGTGATTTGTGAAAAAGAAACATGTATATTTCCAATTGGAAGTGACCAGGGAATGCGTCTCTTTAATGCCTTCCAATATAGTTTGCTTTAGTAGGAAACACATTTGGAATGGGATTTGGCATCATGTTATACTCTAGGGTTCAGGGTAGTATGCATTAGTTCTTATCAAAGATGATTACATAATGGGAACATGGATGTAGCAAAAACCCAAGGAATCTAAACCACTAACTAGACTCACCAAATGTAATAAATATAAATCACAGATGAAAGGAAGATCAATCTGGCTATTTACTTATGCAAGAAACGTAAGCTTTAAGATTTTTTGCGTTTTCGGGCCGGGCGCGGTGGCTCAAGCCTGTAATCCCAGCACTTTGGGAGGCCGAGGCGGGTGGATCACGAGGTCAAGAGATCGAGACCATCCTGGTCAACATGGTGAAACCCC
>NW_016107865.1:159587-247676 GCF_001604975.1 Cebus imitator
GGGCCAAGCAGTTCTTTTTTTTAGACAGGCCTCACTCTGTCACTTAGACTGGAGTGCAGTGGTGTGATCACAGCTCACTACAGCCTCCATCTCCTGGGCTCAAGGAGCGATCCTCCCACCTCAGCCCCCTAAGTAGCTTGGGCTACAGGTATGCATAACCCTGCCTAGCTAATTTTTACATTTTTTGTAGAGATAGCCTCTCACTATATTGCTCAGGCAGGTCTCAAACTCTTGGGATCAAAGGATCCTCCTACCTCGGCCTCCAAAAGTACTGGGATTATAGGCGTGAGCTATCATGGCTGGCCCTTTTTGAAAGATTTGATTCTCCTTGGAATTCACCCTGCCTGGGACATGGCTGCTGTTTTGAGGCGAACTAATGCCTTCCTGGCAGGCTAGTGCTCTTCATCCAGGCCCTCTCTCTGGATCACTAGGAATTCTGTAGTTCTTCCCTAAGCCTTTTTCCCATCCCCGTCCCTCTTCCGAGTTCTGACTCCAAAACTGCTCATGGACTGCCCTCTTCTTGAGGTTTCCCACCTCTGCCTCTAAGAGCTATGGTGAAATGAAATTCCTGGCGGGCAGGCTGGGCTGGCTCCCAGTAGTGATAGGTGAAGGGAAAGCAGAATTTCCCGAGGGGGGATAAACCTATCTGGGCTTCCATGCTCCCATCAGCTCACTTCTCCTGCTGGGCTGGGCTCAGTGTAAGCATGTTAGGTGCGTAACAGTGTTTAATCCTCATACCACCTCTCTGAGAAGCATGATTATACCCATTTTCCACACATGAGAAGATTTACACTGAGATGGAGCAGGAGCTAGATAAGGCTGGCTAAGCAGTGAACCTCGCTCCCAGCCCAGCTCTGAACCATCACATTCTTCTATGTGAAGCAGGGATTTTATCCTCACTTTTCTGGACACTGGAAGAACCCAAGAGCTTTGTGGTTTGCTCCTTTGGAGGACACATCAGTGGTGACAGGTCCCGCCTCTGTGGCCCCCTGCCATTTAACTCTGGGAGGGGGCCTTGCCCCGCCTGGGCCTAGGCCTCCCTGCCAACCACCCAGCTTTCTCGTGGGGTCTACCACAGAACGCAGGTGGGTGTGTGAGCTCTTTACTCTGCACCATACTGCCCAGGGTAGAATGTGGTGGTTCTTCCCAGCACAGTGCCATTTATACGCAGACCAGGGCCTTAGCCTTCCTTTTTAGCAAACTGTGTATATCAGTTCACAGGAAACCACGCTGCAGATGACACTGAACATCTCAACACAGGGCAGTAAGTAAAGCCCTGGATTTGGGAGGTACAGGGGAGAGAACGGAGACAGGCACAAGTCTGTCTTTACATCTTGAGCCATCTCTGCTGAAGGGGGACATGGGGTGGCCGGGGGCGGTGAGGCTTCAAGTCCTTTCTTTGAACCATTTTAAAGTTTTCTTGCATGTTGCCTCCTTTCCCCATAAGCCCATGTTCCACATCATCAACTACTACACAGAAAATATTAAATATATAATAAATGTACTAAATTATAGAAAAAATATTAAGGCGCTTTAGTGGCCCTTTTTTCTAGCTTATTCTTTTTTTTTTTAAATCCAGGTACCCATTTTTATCAGTCGGGTTTGGAGGACTGGGATGATGAATGTTAAAACAGCCATGGGGTTTCATTTATTCATCATGTCTTCTTCCTTCCATGGGAGTCAGCGCTGAGACGATAAATGCTGGGCTTAGGTCCAGCTTGGGCCACTCACTCCCAAGGTTCACACACAAACAGACCAGCTGGATCAGGGCCCAGCAGGGAGGTGAGGCCTAAACATCCTCGCTGGAGGAGGAACCAATAAAAAGACTAGCAGCGTGAATAGTGTGTGTGTGTGTGTATGCGTGTGTGTGTCAGAGTGACCTATCCCAGGTGGATGCTGGGAGTGGGGGTAGGAAGTGGGGTGTGATCAGAGAGACAGAGAAATGAGTGATAGCTCAGGTGGGTCTCAAACCACAAGGCCCTGTCTACACAATCAGCACGATTCCTTCTGGAACACAGGGAGTTAAAGATGAAACAACCCTTGAAACTGAAACCAATTACCCATGGCAATTTATTAAATAACTAAGGTTTCTAGGCCTTATTAAAAGAAATGTTTAGTGTATTTTCTTATCCTCTGACGTTCAGTTCTTCACTTGTCAGCACCTGCTGGCAGCAGCTGGAGTAATCTCACCAATTTTGCCGTATGTGCAAATCAATTTGATTCCCCCCCTCCAAAGACAGAAATCAGTAAAGTGATTAAGTTACAATTAAGGCATGTCATCGAAAGCCCAGACAACATGAAAAGGCGGAGACGGAATCAGCCTGAGGTCACCAGTGATTTCCTTCCACCCAGGTTAAATGACTCCCCACCTCATTCTCCTGCCTGCTGTACTGCATGTGATATTGTGGGTGAATCAACAAGCCTCCTCCTACTTCTGGGAAGTCTCTCCTTTTTTGGCTTCCATCATGCTTTCCATACACCAAGTTCTCCTCTTGTGTTCTCCTCTTCACTCATGCTGGCCCCCTAACTGTTAACCTGTCTGTCCATCCATTGTCCATCCATCCACCCATCCATCCATCCATCCGTCTGTCCGTTGTCTGTCCGTCCATCCATCCAATAGATGTTTAATGACCCAGTGTGCCAAGCACTGGGAAAAATGACAAAGGATATTTATGTCTGGTTTTACAGTTAAAAAATGCTTTTCTATATATTATTTCATTAAATTCACGCTGCAACCATATGAGGGGGCTGTTAGGATCCCCATTTTATATACAGAGAAACAGGCTCTGAGAGGATCTGTGATTTATTTGAAACAGCACAGCCAGCAGGTGGCAGAGTCTAGACATGAATTCAGGTTTTCATCCCATTAGGAATTCATAATGGTACTCTCCTATGTACTGGTCAGGTATAATTTCTCAGCTAGCCTCACTGTCCCTAATGAAATGTCATGCTCCAGCTATCACGTATTTACTGAGACTATGCTAGGCTTCAAGGGACGCAAAGACCGAGTCTCCACCCTCAGAGCTTGTGGTTGAGCTGGGAAGGCAGATGTTAAACATACATGTTCACACAAGAAATACTTGTTTTCAGCATATGAGGGAGAGCAAATCCAGTTGTGAAAATGAGGGGAGTCTTCCAGAAGGAAGTCATCATTAAGATGCAGTCTGAGGGAAGAGTTGGAGTTAGCTTTGTAAAGAGAGGATGAAGGAAAATCACATGTACAGATGGAAAAGCATGTATGTGCAAGGGCCCTGTGGCAGAAAGACTCAATGTGCTGAAATTTCAAAGGCCAGCTTGACTCGAACACAGGCAATGAAAGGCAGCCTGGCACAGGATGTGGCCCAGACCACACAAGACTTGCTAGCCATGATAATGATTTTTACTTTTAGCTTAAGAGCAATGGGAAGCCACAAGTCAAGAGAATGACATCATGAACTCTGATTTTGGTTCTGACTTCTGCGTGCAGGATGGATTGTGGAGGAGCAAGAGTGGAAGCAGGAACAGCTGGAAGGCTTTTGCAGTTGTCCAGGTGGGAACTGGTAGCTCAGACCAGCATTGTGGTGATGAAAATGAAGAGAAGAACCCCACAGGTACCCCCTGTTCTGCTCAAGCCCATTTTCTTACTAGATCCTGACACCAGAGTGTGCTCACGAATTTGCAGTGAATGGAAGCTTGTCCACACTTCAGGGCTCTGCTGGAGTCTCCTCTTCCAGGAAGCCTTCTCCAGACAATGCCAGTCCTCTGAGATCTTTCAGAAGTACATCTCTTCTGCGTTTCCCATTCTCACACCTGATGCTTCTCTATGGCCTGGCTGCTCTCGGGTCCACTCCTGGAGATGCCTCCATTTCTCTTGTTGTCTTGCTTTCTCCCTTTGGAAAGTAAATGCTTTGTTGGCATTTGCTGAATCGTATCAACACGGCTCCTTTGGAAATTATATTTGTAAATGATTACTCATGCCAATTGCCATTTTTCCCCCTAAATTAAACACTGGTTGCTTAAATGTGTCTTCATGATCTTGTTCTATCAAAATGTATGTCCCAATTTTTCCATTACTTTCTCTAAACTTTTTTCCATATTTCTCCTAGTAGAAAGCAGTTTCAGGGGGAATGGAGTGGGGGTGGGGTGGGGGCAGGAGTGCAATTAAACAAGGGCTGTCTGACCAGAATTTCTATACCTTTTAAAAGGGGTATTTGATTAATCCTTTTCATGGCCACCATTATTCATGCCTTGATAGAATCTCATTTTATAGCTCTTAATACATGGACCCAATTTATCCACATCACATTGTATTCTAATACTTGTCATCCAAGTTATTAGCTATCTCCTCAGTGTAAAATCATCAGTAAGTTTGATTAGCTTATTCCCTGGGGATGATAGGGGAGATAAGAACAGACACAGTACAATATGACCCCAATGGCTCTGCATTCTCAAAAGAAGACTGCTACATGGAATCCATTTATGGAGCCAGGGTGGCCAAAACAAACATCCACCCATGGGAGGAACTCCGAGCAACCTAGGAGCTGTATCAGGGCTGACTGCTGTCATTACTGGCAGGACTGAGTTTTCATCCTAAGCAGGATTTTAATAAAAACAAAATAGTGGGGTTTCTCCACCTCCTGCTTAACACCTCCTCCCAATGCCTTTCCTGAGAATCACAGCCCAGAAGCTTCTCTTTATTCCTTGACATCCCTTCTGCCTTCATTCCCTGTTCTTTCCCTACCGGGCACCTGGCAAGGTGGACAACCGAGAAGGAGACGCATAGTGCTGTGTACTGTTCTTTTTCCAGCAGAGGCTTGGGTCTGAGCCTCCAGCCCTGCCTTTCTCTTCTCTGTTACCAAATCTGAGTCTTGGGGCTCATAGGTAGCTTTGCTTTTGTAAGCAAAGTCACCCCTTAGCTTGAAGGAGAGAAGGGGCCTGCACACCCCCTATAGGATGGTAGGCTGCAAGCCCACGGAGAATTTCCAATGCCCCTTCCTCTACCCAACCATCTTTCTTCAGCTGAATCAGTCTGCACCCCTATGGTCCCAATGGCTGCAGCCCTCCTCATCTTTACTCCAAAGGCCCTATCAATTATTCTGGTGCTTCCTGAGCCTATCAAGAGTCTCACTCTGGTGACACTCTTCCCTTCCAAAGGTGGAGCCCAATTCCCTTCCTGCAGTGTGTGGGCTGGACTTAGAGACTCATTTCTAATAACAGAATAAAGTGGATGTGACAGCGTGTCCCTTCTGAGACTAGGCCATAAAAGGCATTTTGAATTTCCCCCTCCCTCTCTTGGGTTGTTGGCTCTCAAGGAAGTCAACTGCTATGCTGTGAACAGGGCTGTGGACAGGCCTAAGGTACTGAGTGCCAGGGACTGAAGCCTCCAGCCAACAGCCATGTGAGGGAGTCATCTTAGAAGTGGGCCCTCCAACTCCAGTTAAGCCTTTAGATGAAGACTTGACCGCAGCCTCGTAAGAGACTCTGAGCAGAACCACACAGCTGAGCCGCTCCCAGATCCCTGGCCCTGTGCAAGACAACACAGATTTGTTGTTCTAAGCTGCTAAAACGTTGGAGTCATTTGTTACGCAGCAATAGGTTACTAACACACTCTTCCTACTTTAGGGTAAGGCACTTTTCTTCTTCCCTTCAATTCCCTTCTTAGGTTCCTTTTTCATCTCTTCTCTCTGTTGAGGATGTCCAGTATCCCTGTTGTACCCTCCACTGACCCGTCCCTCTGTGTCCACTCAGTCCTCATAGTCTCAAGGACTCTTTCCTGAGAAGGGGTTATAGAGGAGGGAGGAGCTCCCTCACACCTGGGTTTATAATTCCACTCTTGCCTGCCATCCAGAGTGACATGTGGCATTAGGAGAATGACTTTTTGCAGGGGGCAGCCTTCCTCTGGCCATGCTGCCTCTTGTTTGTAAACCTGAGGACATGATGACTTCAGCCAGGCCCACAGCCAGCATGAGAAGACTTTGTAAACATCGTGTTCCCCTTTGTATCATATGCTCATCTCCTGTGCCCTTTTTGCTATCTGCAATTTCTGCAAAAGGTCATGTCTCATTTCAGCTTTGGAGTTAAGTACATGTGACACTAGGTGGGAATTCCAAAACTGGATGAAGATGCAATCTGGCTTAAATGCTGTAAGGTGGGCCACTGTATTTCACCCCAATCAGCTGTGACCTGCCAGCACAGACACCATTATGCAGGAGGTGGCAATCTGATAGTCATTTCTTTTATAATTATACAAGGGGCAAAACGTAGCTTTCTTTTTGTTTGTTTGAGATGGAGTCTCACTCTGTCACCCAGGCTGGAATGGAATGGCACATTCTGGGCTTACTGCAACTTCCACCTCCCAGGTTCAAGTGATTCTCCTCCCCAGTCTCCCAAGGAACTGCGATTACAGGCGCCCACCATCAACCCAGCTAATTTTTATATTTTTAGTAGAGATGGGGTTTCATCATGTTGGCCAGGCTGGTCTTGAACTCCTGACCTCAGGTGATCCACCCACCTTGGCTTCCCAAAGTGCTGGGTTTACAGGCATAAGCCACTGCACCTGGCCATAGTTTTTAACTAAAAACAAACAAAAATCCAGGTAGCTTTTCCATCTGGTCAAATCCTGGTAATTTTTATGAAATTCATGTCAGTTCAATGGGGCAAAGTCAGACAGAGGTAGAGGTCAATTTCCTAGAAGGCTTGGCAAAGGATTAAAAAAATGGACCTAAGCAGTGGAGTAGACTCCAAGGTAGTGGGTTCTCCAAGTATGGTCCCAGGGCCAACAGCATCAGCATCATCTGGGGACCTGCTAGAAATGCACATTCTGGGGCCCCAAACCAGACTGACTGAATCAGAAACTCAGGGTGGGGAGGTGCAATTGATTTTAACAAGCCCTCCATGGGGTTCTGACACATGACTACACATTGCGTATCACCGACTTAAAGGATTAAACATTGAAATCATTCATTCATTCATAAGATATTGATCAAATACCCACTATTTGTCAGACATGGTGAACTCTGGAGCAAGGTGGAGGAATGATAGGGAATGTCTTCTTCAAGATGTTCACAATACTCCTTTCCCCTGCTTTATTACAAAGCTTGAAAAGAATGTAGGAATCTGAAGATATAATCCAAGGAATGGAATTATTCTTTATATGTTAACTTTTCAATGGACAAGAGGCACATCAATTTTTTTTATTTTCCAGGAATGATCATACTCTCAAAATAGTAACCTTTCTAAAGTAAGTAAATGTGTGGGTTTAATATATCATGTACAGCTGGCTCAGGCTTTTAGGCTTAAAAAAAAAATTATGAGATTCCACCATGAATGAAATGCAGCATTATTTCAAAGATTCACTTAGGTATGTGTCTGTCTTAATGAACAAACTATTCAGTGTTACCATCTTCCTTGAAGTAGGAGTTCTTGCCACCTTCTCTTAAAATGTGTCTAGGCTGGGCATGGTAGCTCACACCTGTAATCCCAGCACTTAGGGAGGCTGAGGCAGGTGGATCACTTAAGGTCAGGAGTTTGAGGCCAGCCTGGCCACCATGGTAAAAACCCTTCTCTACTAAAAATACAAAAATTAGTTGGGCGTGGTGGTACACATCTGTAATCCCAGCTACTCAGGAGGCTGAGAAACAAGAATTGCTTGAACCCACAAGGCGGAGGTTGCACTGAGCTGAGATGGCAGCACTGCACTCCAGCCTAGGCCAGAGTGAGACTCCGTCTCAAAAAAAAAAAAGAAGCCTAATAGGTCATAATAGCTCATTTGTATTGTGTTCTGGGCTTGGGATATTTCTTGTATTCATTAACTCATTTGATCCCTCCCTAATCCTACAAAGTAGATGCTGATCCTACAAAGTAGATGTAGCAAACACATACAGTCTGTAGATGAACAGAGTCTCAAAGAAGCAGAAACAGGAACCCAGACTCGTCTCTGAACCCCAGGCAAATTATCCTCCTGTGCTGTCTCTCATCCCCCTTGGGTCATTTTGCTGCTCATTAAAACTACTGATTAATTGGGAAAACATAAAAGGAAATACTACTCTCCCCTAATAGGTTTCTAGTATGAAATCCCTGGCTAAAGTTTAAACCGTGGGATTTATTTTGAAATTTTAAAGTTCATGCTATATTTATCCTTCAATACCATAGATAATGACGAGCCAGCTATACACTTCTTATGGTCACCAGCATTAGTAGCCTGTTTAAGAATCTGGTCCATGCTCAACAGCTCCTGCCTGGAGAAGATGCTCCAAATTCTTTCTAAGGGTGTCTCAAAGATGCTCATGGACTCACTGTAATACTATCAGGGCAGATGACTTTCCTGTGTTTGGGATGAACTTGAACTGATCCAGCCAAGCCCAGGCCCTTCTGACCAAGGATGCCTAGTTACTCTGGCAGCTGTGGGGATGAAGAATGTGACCTATGCCCACAGAATAAATCAAAGCAGTCTGGCCAGATCAGAGACACACTCAACCCTTTGGCATAGACAGAAGGTTTGGCCTAGTGAGCTGAGCTAATTCGCCACACGAATTAAATGTAAATGAAGGCTTATCCTTCATTTACAAAGGAGTCACAGGTCAACCATATTTTGGCAACTAGATCAGGAGGCCTCTTCTGCCTATTGCATCCTTGGGAATAACCTGGTGATTTTAGTTATATGTAAGCAACGAATCTAAAGTCCACATGGGCTGTGTAGAAAACCCTGCAGATATCTCTCAAGCCACATATAGGTGCATGCAACTCGAGGGGAACTTGAAATGTATGCACCTTTCCCACTGACTTTCTGTAATCAAGTCTTTTTGGACTTGTTTTCTGTTTTTAACTCAGCTTGTTGGCTTGTACTGAGATATTGATTTGATTAGTAGCATTCTGTGGAAGTACAGACATGAGATGCTGAGCTCACAAATGTATGATTCACTTCAGGATTTTGAAATGAGAAATGCACCTATCAATGACATAGAAGCTCAGAGATTCTGAGAAAGCATTTCATGCATATAAATGGGACATGCGATGAAAAAAATATGCTTCTGGTTACAATCCTGAAGTCAGGGACCACCCCACTGAGCTCTCCACCCTTGTGAAGTGATGGCTCCATGGGAAGCTGCTGGGATTAGATGATCCTGCGTGTGGACACCCATATGCTGCCTCATTTATCTACCTGTGACAGGGACAGTGCTGGAAGAGAATCAAAAGATGACAAATTCCTTCTGGTTTTAAAGGAGCTGTTCGCGTTGGGTGTATGCCCAGGGGGAACCAGGTTCCGTGCCAGGAGCAATCACTTCATCCCATTCTAAGGCCACATTTTGGCAAACACCAACGAGCAGATGACTGCTGTCTCCTTTCACCAGTGGATTCAGACACTTGCTCTGGAAGCCTGAAATCCAGTCCTTCTGAAGATGTGTGCAGCAGAGAGTTGATCTGCCCACACACTGCAGTGAGACAGGACGGCGGGCAGGAAGCAAGAGTTCCAGATGACAAGGATTTTTCCCGTGTTACGGCAGACAGATAACAGAGGAATGATTCTGCAGCGGAATGACTCCAGAGTAGAGAAAGTATAGTATCAGTAAATGACCCTAGGAAAGACTGACATAAGTGAGATAAGTGGACAAAAATTTCTAGGATGTTGGCCACTGCAATCTGCTTTTGGGGACACAGAAGCCCCAAGATTTCAACTTCAGTGGGGGTAGGAGGGAGGCCCACTGGGAGTTTCAAGAGGATCCACCTGAGCAAAGCCTAGCCCTCCAGAGGTCCCTATACTCGCCAGCCAGTGGTCCAGCCAAGGTCATGTATCCATCCAGCTATGAGCCTTGCTGCTTATCTCCCGCCACGCGTCCTCTCTGAGAATTGACTATGTAATTCATGGTCAACCCACCCAGTCCTCTGGAGGTGAGCTTTCCTCAGCCAGTCCAGCTTGTGTTTCTTCTTTGCCACGTGCTGAAATTCACAAGGCCAGAGAAGTGCCTTGCTGTGTTTAAGTATATAGATGCCTGGTGTTCTCCTACATGTTGCTGTCCTATTTACTTATTGTACCCTCCTGACAACCTCTGAGACAGGTACTATTATTACCCCCATTTTGAGGATGATGAAATCAAGGCAGAGAGAGAAGAGGATTGGCTGAAGGTCATGCAGCGAGTGAGTAGCAGAGCCAAAGGTCAAGCCCAGATGGCTCGGCTCCGGGGTCTGGCTCTTTCAGAACCCCTCTGCTGCCTGACAGAAGGCTCCTTGAAACCCAGTGGCTGCAGCCCCCGTGGGCACTGGCTCACTCAGGCCTTCCTCCTTGTCCAGCCCGCTGAAGTGCGGCTGGTACCCAGGGCTGGAGGGCAGAGCTGTGGCGTGAAAAGACAGAGGCTTATCGCCAAGCCCCTTATTTGTTTCTAAATTCAGGCCAGACATCCAAGTGTTTATTTTGTGCTCGTTTGTTCTGAGCATTCCATCGTGATGCCTAAGACAGCTTCATAGATGGTCTCTCTGTTCTCCTTTGTGAGCACCTGGCCTCCTTCTCCTCATACCTCTCGTCTCTGGGAACACTCTTCCTGCCGCCAACTGATGTTCCCTGACTAACCTCATTACGCGTTTCAGCTAAAAATGCCTATTTTCCATGTGGCAGTAAGTATAATTATAGCACAAGTTACATGCTAAGGCATTTTCAAATGTATCATTTCTAATAATAACCTTGGCGTATAACCACCATACCCATTCCACAGATGGGCAAATGGAGGTTGGAGATCACAGCAAGGTTGCAAGGGAGTCCCACGTTGCCAGGTCACTCGAGCCATTTGCATCTCTCTCCAGATGGCTTCCTCTCAATTTCCTATCCAACAATCTTATCTGTGGCCTGGGAATGAGAGGCGTTAACAGGATCAAGTTAACGTCAAGTTATCTGTGCCTGTACTCCGGCTCTCAGAATACTAATAAGTGACTCTAAGCTCTGGTGGCAAGGACATCAATACTTAGCTTTCAGCCAAAACCCATTCTCATGAGCAGGTTTACATGCATGTTCTCTTATTACCCATTGTAACTAATCACAGTGCTGAAGGGATTTATTCTCAGAGTCTGCTGAAATGAGCATTGCTTTTGCTCTGATAGAATCTTCTGGCCAGGAAATGAAAGGGAAGACCAGAACCTACAAGAAGGTGAATCACCTTCCTTCAGAGTCAAAATCCTATGACTGCTTTTCAAATAGTTACTGCAGAAAGCTTGGGCCCTGTGTACGGAAGATACGAGACAGCTAGAGGATGTATTCATTGCATGTAAATTTAGAATTAGAAACTGTAAATGTTGGACGTTTCATAAAAGTAAATTTGCCTCCTGTAGTGGGTGAATTTTTTTTTTTTTTTTTTTTTTTGCTGCTTTGTGACGTTTTCCCCCTCTGGGGTCTCTGTCCGTGGAAGATGCAGCGTGGGGAGTCAGGAATCCTGACATCTAGTCTCAGCTCTGCCCTTATCACTTGGATGGCCCAGGTAAATCACTAAATTTCTTTGAGTTTCCAAATCTGTGAAACCAGTATCTGCCAGTGTACCTTACTGAGTTGTTATGAAAATCAAAATGAGTAAGCTGCAAGAGTGCTCTGGAAACAGCAAGATGCTGTAGAAATGGAAGGTATTTCTACAGGTGATCAAGCTCGAAAGGTGGTAGTGAGAACAGAAAGCCCCTCAACGGCTTTCAGAGGAAGCACCTTCCAGAGAGAATGCTGAGGAGTGGCTTTTGGGAGTGTGACCGTGGAAGCGTGGCCGTGTCAGTCTACCTCACGGTATTCAAAAACAGGTGATGGCACACTATTTGGTGTGTTTGCCATCTCTACTCATGTTCGTGCTTAACTCTCTCTTATCAGGCAATGCCTGGCACATAGTGGGTGCTCAGAAATGTGAGATAAAGAATGCCAGCTTAAGTTTTTTAGTCCCTCGGGCACAGCAAATTTGTGATGGGAAGGAATGGGGCTGAAGAGGGGAAATTTCTGGAAGCCTGAGTATAGGGTGACCAGCTGACCCAGGCCTAAGGGATTTCCCAAGACAAGAGAGTCATTCTACCTGCATGTCCTATTTGAATATCCACTTTGCTTCCTCCAAGCCAGCAGGGAATACAGTCTCTGAAGAGACGCCTGGTAGAAGGCATATGTGCCTCTGAGTTCCTGAAGGGTGGATCCCAGGGATTTACAGCCTGGGCACTTTCGTTTACCTTTTTGTCTCCCTTAGTTTCAATAGGTGACATCATCTATTTACAATCAGGAACCCGACAGAATCATGCCCCTTCTATTTTTCCCACATCAGATTATCACCTCTGAGTTATTTTCCTGATCCCTGCCTGTGGCTTTCTGCCACCAGCTGAATCTTCACCCTAACAGCTCGTGGCATTCGGGGTAAAACTGCAGCCTTTAGCAGCACTTGCATTTGGAATTGTTACAAGCGCTTGGTGCAGACTTCACCAGAAACACGTGCACTGCAGAACTGCTGCCTGGATCAAGAGCTGACTGGTGCACATAGCAGGGAGATCACATTTTGGGCCAGTGAGGCGATGTGATTAGTTGGGGATTTCCCCTTTAAAAACTTACAGCAAAAGCCTGCCTGAGACAATTCAATATTCATAAATGGAAAGCATAGATGGCGTTTCTGCTCTGCCAAGAGCAATAGCTATTTATCACGGCAAATGACTGAAATAGTTGTACGTACAATGCTTTACTCAGTGCTGTAAATTACGGTATACAGAAGATTAAGCTTAAGCCTAATGCTACCCTTGAGCTTCAACAGCTGAGTCCTATAAATGGATACCCGTTAAGAGGAGAGAATCTTTTTCCTGGTTACTGCTTAGGAGTATATCTCTATTAAAAGCTTGTCTTAAACATAAATTACCAGGAAGCCTGCCCCTAACCCGAGGCAGACTTTTCCTCAGGGCATTGACTCACATCTAAATAGCACAGTGACAGGCCTGAGACTAGAAGTGTGTGCTGTGCTGACCTCAAGAGGGACAGCAGAGGAATTGGGAGTCAAGGTGGAGGGACTTCACAGAGCACTGAACAACCACTCACTCTGCCAGGTCTTAAGGAGACCTTCAGAATTAAAATCATCCTACCAGGTGCGGTGGCTCATGCCTGTAATCCCAGCACTTTGGAAGGCTGAGGTGGGCAGATCACAAGGTCAGGAGTTCAAGACCAGACTGGCCAACATGGTGAAACCCCGTGTCTATGAAAAATACAAAAACTTAGTCGGTGGCATGCGCCTGTAGTCCCAGCTACTCAGGAGGCTGAGGCAGGAGAACTGCTTGATCTCAGCAGGCGGAGGTTGCAGTGAGCTGAGATTGTGCCACTGCACTCCAGCCTGGGTGACACAGTGAGACTCCATCTCAAAAAAAAAAATAAAAAATAAAAATAAAATAATCTTGAACCCCAGCCCCTTCAAAAAGAAAGTTTCTTCTAGTATCTGCTATTCTGTAAGTGTCAAGGAACCCTGACCTAGAGCTGATACTTCAAATTTCCTAGCTAAATTCTATTTTCCAAGCATGTGCTTCTCAAAGTGGGGTCTGTGAACCAAAAGCACCAGCATCACTAAGCATCATGTTAAAAATGCAGACCTGCTGAACTGAATCAGAATCTGCATTTTAATGAGATATTTTGGAAGATGTGTATGCACAGTCAAGTTTGAGAACTGAAGGACAAGGAAGCAGGTGTCGAGCAGGGAGGAGAAGCTCCCTGATGTTCTCACTGAAAATTATGACAAATGACAAATCTGATTTATGAAAACAGGTCCTAGTAGTGGATCATAGGATTCTGAGTTCCCTTTTGTCCAATCCTACTTCAGAACACTTTGGGAACTTGAAAGACAGATTATGAGCTGTG
Source organism: Cebus imitator (assembly GCF_001604975.1). NCBI lineage: Eukaryota > Metazoa > Chordata > Mammalia > Primates > Cebidae > Cebus > Cebus imitator. The sequence goes on from NW_016107865.1 coordinate 173,398, forward strand.
AATGAAGTATCACTCTGAACTTGAGATGTGCTTGGAAGCACCTCAGGGTGTAAAGCAGCGAATCAGCAAAAGGTTTGTGCTTTATAAACTAATCAGGGTGCCTCTAATCCCCTATGAATTAGCAGGCTAAGAAGCACTGCCAGCGTTTTGGGCCATGATTTTAATTCTTTATTGTAATTACCAGTTGACTGTAAGTGGGTAGAATATGCAAAGATTTTTGTGTTATTTGAGAAAATAGAGATGTTGGATAACTTTAGTCTTTAAAAGCTGAAGTTCTGTATGTATGTTAAAAAAAATGGCAATTATTAAATACATAGATTTTAGAAATAAAATCTATTGTGACCAAGATAGCAGAGGGAAAAATGGGGACAGGGTAAGGAGAATTGTACTTATCTCATGGAAGGCAGGAAAGGGAACAAAGAAGCAAGGTAAACACATACAAATTAGAAGTTAGAGATAAGTCCAAATATATATAGTAATTACAATAATTGTAAATGGATAAAACTCACCTATTAAAAGACACTATCAGATTGGACTTTTAAAAAAGCCAGCTATATACTGCTTACAAGAGAGACACCTAAAACAAAATGACACAGAAAAGTTGAAAATAAAAGACTGGAAAGAAATAAATGAGGCAAATACATATTGACCCAAAGAAAACTGAATAGCAATGTTAATCAGATAAAATAGAACCTAAGGCAAAAACATTAAATAGGCACAAAGACGCCGCTACTAAAAAGACATCACAATTACACATACATGTACCTAACAGGACAGCCTTAAAATTGTAAAGCAAAAACTGTTAAGAGTTACAGGAGAGACTGGCACACTTCCAAGTATCACAGGAGACTTAAAACTCTCTTCTCAGAAATTACAGAGCAAGCAGACAAAAAAATGGCAAGAATAAACAAGACTTAAACAAAATAAACAATGTATGGAACCCTGCACACAAAAGAGAGATTAAACAAATTTTCTAATCATACAGGACCTAAATTACAAAATATACAATAAATATATGGAACACTGCACACAAGAGAGATTACGTACATTTTTCAACCACATGTGAGACATTTATAAAAGTGGATCACATATGCTAGCTAGTCACAAAGGAAGTGATCATGAATTATGAAGTGGATAATCTATAACTAACGTTCTATGACCACCAGAAATTAAACAAGAAATCAAAAATAAAAAATAGTAAGGCCACTCCCTCTTGACCCTTTACGTTTGAAAACTAAAATCACACTCCTAGATTACCATCTGGCAGTGGTGTGGTTTTTTTTCTTCCTATGTGTGGCCTAGTTGCTATGGGACTAGTTAATTTACATGACAATTATCAGGGGTATCACAAGAAGCAGGAAACTCCCAGACCATTGTAGCTTCATTATTTTTTATTTTGAACTAAATTCTAAGCCAAAGGGAAAATGAAGTACTTGACTCCCAGAAGAAAAGAGGGGACACGTGTGGGTTAATTATGACCTAGTCACATGGCGCTAGAAGCGGCTCTTAGTACATTCCCCGGCGCATGCTATGCACTACAATGCTATACCCCATCTCTTTCCGCTCCCCAATGCTGGGTGGATGAAAAGACTGCCCTTGACATGCTGCTGGCTCCTGGGCAAGGGTGCTATTTAATGGATGTGGCACCTTACAATTAATGGCATCCTGGAATCGAGAAAATACCATAGTTAACTGTTTGTAGGGGACCTTCTGTCTGCTCTTTCACTTCTGAGAAAGGAAGGCTAAACAGGAGACACAAGGGGAAGACACAGGCCCAGGTATCTCAGGAAAAATGAGCACTTCTCCTAAAAAATCCCCCCAATCAAAACCAAAACCAGATGGATGGTTCCTCCCCAGAATGTGCCACCAGCCCAATGCAACTCCAGTGTCAAATGAATAATGAAACAAACATGAAAAAGAAACGCCCTAACAACTTAAAAAGGATGGAATGCAGGATCGTGGTAACATTGATCAAATCGCATTGATGGCAAGTAACAAGTTCTGTAGACAGGTAAGGGTGGGAGAGAAGTGGTAAAAAAAAAAGATAAATGAGAAGACCGTAAGTTCTTCAGCCTGCATACGGGGCACCAGCAGGTCAAAAAGCCCAGTGGTTTCTTGTCTCACAAACATTACAAGCCACAGAGAGGGGCAGTTCTGGGGTATACCCTCTTCCTCTGGCCCCACTCATCTCCCAGGACGGCTCTGCACTACCACCATCCCCAGTACTCCCTTCAAAGAGTAGCTAAGGCAAAGGTAAGGGCTCGAAGTCCTAATCACCAAACCATAAGAACCCACAGGTTTGTTGTAAGAATATGACAAGGGCAGCTCAGCCGAGAAAGTGGGGGGATAATTTTCAAAGGGCCACCGTCTAGCCCCTGCCTCCGTAAACACACCGGGAAACTTGCTTCATGTTTTCAGAGCTAGTGTCACTATCAGGATGATGCCCAAGCTGACAAATGCGGGTCACAGGAGTAGGGGATCAGTCAGAGCCAGCAACCGTTTTTTTTTTTTTTTTTCTCTTTTGTTTTTTTGAGACAGAGTCTCTCTCTGTCTCCCAGACGGTGTAATCTTGGCTCACTGAAACCTCCGCCTCCCAGGTTCAAGCAATTCTACTGCCTCAGCCTCCTTAGTAGCTGAGATTATAGGCATGTGCCACCACACCTGGCTAATTTTTTGTATTTTTAGTAGAGATGGGGTTTTGCCATGTTTGCCAGCCTGGTCTCGAACTCCTGACCTCAAGTGATCCACCCACCTCAGCCTCCCAAAGTGCTGTGATTACAGTGTGAGCCACTACGCCTGGCCCCACAACCTTCTTATTAATAAGTATATGGTAGTGCTCTTCGGTTAAGAGGGTTGCCGCATTTAAGAAGGTGCTTGTTTAAGAAGATTATGTATGAGGTGGAGGCAGCCACTTATAGAGATGAACAGAAAACCACAGCCACTATGTAAACTAAGCTATTGTTACAGAATGGCTTAGTTTACATAGAGGCTGTGGTAAACTAAGCGATTCTATAACCGTACAGAAGGCTCTAGAATTTGAGGAAATAATTCAGGGAGAGAAATGCAAAGTATCTATGATGTTAACAAACAAACAAATAACAGAAACCAAATCTTAGAAATCTGTAGTTCCAGCATGGTAAAACAAAGACAGTGGTTGCTTTCTCTGGAGAAAAAAAAAAAGTTTATTCATTCCACATGAAGTGGGATTCATCACAGTGAAAAGGTTTACTATTTCATCCTTTATGCTCCCCAGTTTACGCTTTTCCCTGGACCTATTTCCCATCAGTCTCTTATGTAGCATTCCCGAATTTGCACCCAGTTTTCAGAAGTGCCTGGCCTTGCAAAGCAGCAGGGGAAAGGGCCTACCCAAATCATAAACAGTATTCCCCAATTCCAGGATGCCATTAATCGTGAGATGCAACATCAGTTTAACAGCACTGTTTTCTGGGGGAAAAATAAACAGAAAGAAAGCCTGCCATAGTAACAAAGTGCTTCATCATGGGAAGAAGCACTTGGGGTTTAGAAATGATAAGGCTTGGAAGTATCGTTAGAGATCTGCAGCATCCGGGGGCAAGCCTGCACACGGTTTCTAGCAGGTGACACTCCACATAGAGTGGGTAACTCTCTGTGACCCCAGATGAAGACGTAAGAATCCGCTCCTTGAGAAAACTCCGAGGGCCCTCCCCAAAGAAAAACTGGCAGCAGAATGCCGCAGCTTACATGGGATCAGGTTCTAGTGTCAGAGTGGGCGAAAATCCTGTATGACCAAAACCCTTGTTGAAAGAGTACCATACACGTAAGCAGGTGGGACAGTGGGCCCTCCCCATGGCCATTTTCTCCTCCAGGGCTGGGAAACATTTTTGTTTCTCTGCTCAGATACCAGACAAAAGGGTGAGCTTGTGTCTAGGGCCACGTTCTTAGGAAAAACGTGCATTATCGTTGTTCTTGTTGCCCACTGCATGTGGCTGAATTTGGATGAGGGTGATGGGACTCCAATGTGCAATAGATGCATTTTTATTTTTGACTCCAAGACCTCTTGGTGCTTTAATGTGCTAAAAGCCTCTATGAGGCTGGGGGGTGGGGAGGGGAGTCTGGCACAGTTTCACAAGGGTATGCATCCACCCAAACCCTTGTTCTTCGTATGGCTCACTGTTTCAGGGAAAGCACTGTTTGGGAGATGCTGCTCTGCTTATGGCTCAGGATGGGGAGAATTCCGAGATGACCTTTTGAATCAGCGCTCCTAACATTCCTTATTCAGATTTAAATAAAGCAATGACTGTTACCCGAATTCTCCTCGGTGGATACAGCTCTGAGGAATGGAATGGAGCAGCCTGCATGGCGAGGACACGAGGACATGCCACTGATGAGTCAGAAGCCAGGGGTCACGTTACAGTGAGAGCCCTCCAGCAATCAGCTGTGGTCAGGGATCAAAGCCATAACCTCCCCACTGCTCACAGAGGAAGGATGTTTCCCCACATCAGCTTTTCCAACTGCGTCTCAACAGAGTTGGACATTCTCTTTCAAGCAGCCATGACTTCTAAATGAATGTACTCGCTTACATGTGGAATTTGGCTTATTTAAAACTGGCGAGCCAATTTCCCCTCCTTGCTGGCTTCCTCCCTTCTTTCTTCGAAGATTCCCTTATTTAAAAAACAAAAAACAAACAAAAAAATCCCAGTATATTTGGAATCAACTTTTGAAATCCAGCACTCCCTGTGTGGACTCAGGGAATCGAATAATGAGCCTGGCAGGGGCCATGGCTCCTTGAGAGGGTGAGAGGGGGCAGGGGTGGATAAGTACATAGGCATTTGCACCAGCCATCATAGATGCTAATATTGGTGAGGCAGAAGGTGCAAAGAGCACTTGAATTTGGGATTGGAGGAGTCCTTCTTTCTGCCTGTTCATCCACCTGTTTATCCCAGACACTTTTTTTTTTTTAAAGACACAGTCTTGCTCTGTCACCCAGGCTTGAGTGCAGTGGCACAATCTCGGCTCACTGTAACCTCTCCCTCCTAGGTTCAAGCGATTCTCGTGCCTAAGCCTTCTAAGTAGCTGGGATTACAGGCACGTGCCACCATGCCTGGCTAATTTTTATATTTTTAGTAGAGATGGGGTTTCACCATGTTGGCCAGGCTGGTCTTGAACTCTTGACCTCAGATGATCCATCTGACTCAGCGTATCCCAGACACTTCTGAGTGTCTACCAGAAGCCAGGAAAAGTGCTGCCTGCTGGGACTCAGGGATGCCAAAGGCACAGCCCTAGCCCTCAGAGGCTCACTGTCTAGTGTTCACAGGTGACTCTACTGCACAGCTATCGGTGCTATAGTTCACAGAGATGCAGAGGGCAGAGGGGCCAGCTGACGACTGAGTTGGGTGGCAGCTGAGCTCAGCATAGTTGTCAATAAAACACTGGGGGTGCTGCCAGCCTAAAAAGGGTTCCTGTTGGTAAAGCAAAACTGAAGTCATCTGTTCTTGGAAAAAATTCTCAAGATACAACTAAAACCGTCTACTGTCAATTGGCTATTGTCGGAGTCAACAGCCCTCAGGTGGCTAACCCAGCGACTGCTTCTCTTTTCATGTCTTACTCAACCTCTTGGCATCTGACATGATCTATGAAACGCTTTCTTCTCTTGGCTTCCATGTTGTCATTCTCTGCTGCTTTTCCTGCCAAGTCACTGGCCATTCTCCTTCAACCTAACTCTAAATAAATGTTGACTCTTCCCTTTCCAATCTAATGCAATCCAATCTGTCGGCAAGTTCTGTCAGTTACATTTCCAAAAGGTCTCGAGCGTCTCCTTTTCTCTCCATCTCCACGGCTACCACTATGATCTGTTACCGCTAGCTATGCCTTAGCCCTTCCTGGGTCTCCTAGGGCTCCACTGCAGCCAGAGGGAGATTCTGAAAACAGAAACCAGGTTATGTCTTTCCCTCGTTCAATACCTTCCAGTGTCTTAGCACCACACCCAGAATAAAACCCAACCTTGAGACTCTGTTCTCCACGACTCTGCCCTTCTGGTCCTTGTCTGCTCCTCTGATGCCCTCAAACATGCCTTGTTTGTTTTTGGTCCTCTGTGCTCTCTGCTGGGACACTCTTGTGACAGTTCTTCATATGGCTTGATCATATATTTGTTTGTTATTTAACCTGCCAGAACATATGCCTCAAGAAAACCAGGCCCTTATCTGTCTTGCTCACCACTGTATCTGCAGCATTAGAATAGTGCCTGGCATATAGCAGGTGTTCAATAAATACTTTTCAAATAAATGAATGAACTGAAACCATGTGACTCTGGAGAATGTAATATGAGACACTGAGCCTTCAAGAAGTAGCCTTTGATGAGGTTGTAAGTAGAAGATTGTTTCAATTAAAAATGAATTCTGGCTGGGTGTGGTGGCTCATACCTGCAGTCCCAGAACTTTGGGAGGCTGAGGTGGGAGGATGGCTTGAGTCCAGGAGCTTGAGACCAGCCTGGGCAACATGGCAAAACCCCCATCTGTACAAAAAAATACATATAAAAAAAATAGCCAGACATGGTGGCATATGCCTGTGGTCCCAGCTACTTGGGAGACTAAGATGGGAGGATCACCTGAGCCTGGGAGCTTGAGGTTGCAGTGAGGAGTGATCGTGCCAATGCACTCCAGCTTGGGTGACAAGCAAGACTCTGTCTAAAAAAGAAAAGATTTAAATAATCCTAAAGTTATGAAGATCCTATTAGTTTATTTCTAAATTTAAGCTGAATGTTATATCTGCTGTGTGCTTATCTGCAACATTTCTACTCAGTTCACAGAAACATGCAAAAAAGAGAATTTAATTGAACATGGAGGAAATTATCTACTCTTTGTGAATGTCATGGATCTGCTCATTTGTCAGGATAAACAGGAAATACAGGTAGAACTTTTAGGAGAACATATGTGGTACCCACTCCACCTCTTCTACAAGCTTTCTTCTTCTTGCTTTCATGTATTTAAAGGTCTATTTCAAACGCTGTGGTTAAGACTCTAAACACATTCCCTATTACCAACTTATTCCTCCCTCTTCCTTCCCTCAAAATTGTGTTCAAGTTTTTGCCTATACCACTAAGCAGACAAGATTAGTGGTGTGGATTAAATGATGAGAAAGGGCAATGAAGCTCACCTGCTCCAAGCACCTGTTGCTTACTTTTCAGCATCCGACAGGGGATGGAGATGACTTTTCTGCATCAAAGTTTAGTTATGGTATCGCAGTGAGTTTGAGACACAAAACATACAACCAATGTAGTGGCTAAGGCACTCTGGAGTCAGACGTTGAAATTCTGGTTCTGCCACTTACACCAGCCTGATCTTGAACAAATTTCTTAAGTCCTCCAGGTCTCCCTTTCCTTGAGTGTGACATAAAGATAATACAACCAGATGTCACCTGAAGGTGATGAGACGATTAACACGTTAAAATGTTTAGCACATAGTAAGTGCTCAGTAAGTGTTTTAGCTTTATAGTTCTTATTTTTATCCTGCATTAGAGGAGTGAACAGTGGGACCAGGTCAACCTGCTATGTTCTGGACCCAGCATTAACTTTAATTTGGGCAACAGCAAATTCAAAATATAAAAACTTGAAGTGAAGCAAAACATAGTCCTACTTAGCCGCAGATTCTCTTGGTTGTAATGCTTGATTTACAGGATAATCCTTCATTAATCAGTCATTCTGTCATTTCTTTCCTTTGAGACTTTCTTAGGGTCTATCATAAGGATTTCCTTAGGATCTACAGTATAACTGCACCTTACTAGGGATGGTGGGAAAATGAAATAAGAAAAAAACAATAGCAGACATTGTTTCTGATCATTAGGAACTCAAAAGATTATATCAATACCAGGAGTTCATTCTGGATCTGGGAAAGATTGATCAAATTAAAAGTTTAAAAAATCCTACTAATGAAATAAAGTTTGCACAGATTCACGTGCTCTTGCCAAGTCTTATTAATTAAGGCTATCAGACTTGACAAAGAATATGTTCAGAGAGAATAATTTCCTTTAATTATTTTATACTTCTCTGATGTAAAAAAAATCTAGTCTGATAAAAGACAACTAACAATAACAATAACAATAATTTAATGTCAGCAAACAAATCTAACTTAATTGACAAAAAACCCAAGCCTGGTGCTATGGCAATCAACACCTTTAGAAAGGAATTCTTGGTGGGATAATTAGCAGGTGATGATGCCCCTGACACCCTGGGAAGCCCAGGGGGTGCTGACATCGGGAGGGATTAATCCTCTCTAGGGCACAGGAGCACACACGGTTTGTCTCTTCCTCAACCAGGGGTCACCTGGAGATAGACAAAATAAAAAGAACAATTGCTGGAAACCTTGGATCCTCATTAATTAGGCTCCCACGTGTAGCACTGCTGAGACACGCTGTTCTCGGTATCCAACCAGCATCAGCATCTGGATGTACACAGAAGGATGGGGTGCTAGCCAGGACACGCCATGCCTCGCTCCAGGGGTGAGTTTCCGTCACTCATTTATTTTTCTGCTCAGCCTCTCTGCTTTAGCTCACAGTTCATTAAATTCTACTGCATCACCATCAACATGAAAAACAGCTACTTGAAGGGCATTCAAAAATATAATCAGAAAAGGGAATAAAAAGCCCTCTCTGAGAAGGAGGGAAAAAAATCGAATCCTCTCTTGTCTACTGAAAGACATCCAGGTTCTTTGGTTCAAAACCCTTTTTTTTTAAAGTAGCAGGGACCTCCAAGGATTATCTCTGTCTGATGGGCGGGGTGTGGAGCCGTATGGCTTTCTGCTGAGAGGACTAGTGCCAAGTGTGGCTGACAAATTCTGTGGGATCTCTGTACATGGAGGTGTTATTTCTTTTGCCTTTTTTAAAAAAAAAAATTATTTTGAGGTGGAAAGGACTGTGACTTTATGGACTGCTGTAAGATAGCTTGTTTTACACTTTGCACATACGTGTGATGGGAAATAATCCCGATGGCCAGCTCTGTGTAAGCCGAAGGAGTCAACTTTCTACATATGGATGTGATTCCACGGAAGCCAATCCGGGCATAAACACACATTTTACTTTGATAAAAAACTTAAATACAGAAAAGCATGAAATACAGTTTAACAAACGGTGGCATGTTATATTTTACCACAGTAGTTCCCAACGGGGGGTGATTTTTGCCCCCTAGGGTATATTGGCAAAGCTCCAAGATGGTTTTGGTTGTCAAGATTAGGGGTGGGGTGGGGACTGCTATTGCTATCCAGTAGGTAGAGGTCAGAGAAGCTGCTGAACATCCTATAGCAAGACACAGAACAGGCCCCAAAACAAATTATTCAGCCCTAAATGACCACAGTGCTCCTGCTGAGAAACCCTGCTTTACTGTACGTAGTAATGTCAATATATTAGAAGGACCAAATAATAATAATAAATAATAATACCGCCATACCTTTTTCATTTAGGCAAATCAGGCAACTCTCCATAAATGTTCACCCCGATTACAAAATGACAACCTGGATCTACCTATTATTTTTTCTTTAATTACAATAACCCAAATTGACTGAAAATACACAATTACTAAAAAGTAATAAAAATGGTTTTTTCCAGTACAGGCACCTTGCATCTCCTTGTTTTGGTCTTACATACATGTCTGTGCACACACATAGAGCACCCCTGCCCTCTTCCCCGAGTCTCCCTGGACTGAGGTAAGGACCCATCACAGCTCTGGCAAGACAAAGAGTCACCGACATCTTCCTTTCCACAGTAATTGCAAGTGAAAACTCTGGACGAGATTTCGTCATAAATCTCTGCAGCTTCCCCTCAGTTAATAGTTGTGAAACATTTTTTTAAAACCAGCCTTTGTTCTACCACCGTGCTTTCTGTACGCAAGTTTGTTTAATCAACATGAAAATTTATGAGATAAACTATTATTCCCATTTTAATATGGAAACTAAAACACAGAGGCAAAGTAACCTGCCCAAGGTCACACGGGGAATAAGGTATAGAGCTGGAATTTAAAAAATTTTTATTTTTGAGTCAGAGTCTCACCCGATTGCCCAGGCTGAAGTGCACTGGCACGACCTCAGCTCACTGCAACCTCCACCTCCCAGGTTCAAGCCATCCTCTCACCTCAGCCTCTCAAGTAGCTGGAGCGCAACACCATGCCTGGTTAATTTTTTCTTGTACTTTTGGTAAAGACAGGGTTTCGCCATGTTGCCCAGGCTGGTGTTGAACTCCTGAGTTCATGGTGATCAGCCCACCTCGGCCTCCCAAAGTGCTGGGATTACAGGCATGAGCCACTGTGCCTGGCCTAGAGCAGGAATTTTAATCTAACTGATGAATCCTAGAGAGGTTACGCTCAACCATTAGGCTCTCATGTCATGCCAATGCAACATGCCACACATTGGGATGGACAGCTACGAAGGACAGAGATGCCTGCAGAGTGGAGCTCAGACTCCCAAGGTAAGGCTTCTTGTTTCTGTTCCCTGCTTTCTACAACTATTCCTAAATAACCTTATCCACTCACCTAAGGGACTTTAGAAACAAACTAATCTCTCGAAATCCTAGCTCTCCTGTGTAGAAGTTTAAAAAGTTTCTAAAAGGCTGGTGGTACAGACTTAGGAAGCAGACCCAAGGAAGCCAGCCCTAATGTGGTGGCACAGAACGTGGCTCCCAGGGCACTCCACTTCCATGCCAAGCAGAGGGCCTCGCCAGCAGTGGTTGCACCTGCTTTCTACATCTGGGATGCCAGCCTGGGACACAGGATCAGGAGCAGAAGGACTGTGGCCAGCCCTGGGAGGAGGGGGGCCCCACATTACCCCACAGGATGCTATGACACCGGCTGGATGGACCTCGGCAGGGAACCCAGAGAGATACTGGAGCTTCACAACATTTCCAAAAGAGCTGCCATAGAGGCCTAATGTAAACCAATATTTGCAAAGCGAAGCCCTCAGGACTCCTGGCAAATGTAATCATATTCAGGCGGGCATTTTTTGCCTCCAAGAGTGTGGGAAGTGAAAGATGAATCACAGGCGAAAGTCTGTAGGCTGACCTCGGTGTGCACGTCTTCTGAGACAGGGCAAGAAACGAAGGCAGGAAGCACTTGACTGAATCGGTTTTCCCATTTTTCATAAGAAACATTCAACTTAGTAAAAAATAGCCACAATTTATTGACAATCCTTTTTTTATTCCCTTACCATGTGCCAGAAAACTATACAACCCTTTTCTGTGTTCTTCACAGGAACTCTGCAAAGCAAGAACTGCCATCCTTATTTTATAGATGAGGAAAAGACGGCTCTGAAGGTCATACAGTTAGCTCAAGGTCAAACAGCTCATACATGTTAGGATTCTAACCTGGCTCTGTTTGACTCCAAAATTCATGACTTTTCCACTATGACATTCTATTTTTCACACCGCTACTGTGATGCTGTGATATAATAAGAAATATATACTTGGTCTTTATCCCCAGATCCTGGCACAGAGCTCCTAAAACCCTTGTAATTTCCTGAGTGACAAGGATGACAGGAATATCTTTCATTATATTTGGTCTTAGTCCTCAGTTTCCTGACACAAGAGCTTCTCCGACCCTTGGGATCTCTGGAGTGTCCTTTTATGCTAACGAGATGACTGGTGGCGGGGTACACAGGTAGTTTCAGGATGGGGGCTGGTTACCGGAAAGACCAACTGGAGATGAGCCCATCACTAACGGCCAATGATTTAATCAACTATGCATGGAACCTCCAAAAAACCCTATAGGATGGAGTCTGAAGGGATTCCAGATTGGTACACACGTCCACATGCTGAGAGGTGGTGTACCCCAACCTCACACAGGGACAGAAGCTCCTGCATTTAGAGCTCTTCCAGACCTCACCCTATCATCTCTGACTAGCAAACATTAGTAAAGTGTTTCCTTGAATTATGTGAGTTGTTATAGCCAATTGCTCCCAAGGAGGGGTTGTGGAAGCCCCTACTGTGTAGCCAATCCAGACACAAATGTGGGTAACCTGGAAACCTATTAATTGTGATTGGCATCTGAAGTGGGGGTGCAGTTCTGAGGGACTGAGCCTTTAACCTGTGGGGTCTGTGCTAACTCTGGGTAGTATTTTTTTGAGACAGGGTCTCACTCTGTCACCCAGGGTAGAGTGCAGTGGCGCCATCACAGCTCACTGCAACCTCTACCTCCTGGGCTCAAGTGATTGTCCTACCTCTGCATTCTGAGTAGCTGGGAAAACAGGCACATGCCAACACGCCTGGCTAATTTTTAAAATTTTTTGTAGAGATGGGGTTTCAACATGTTTCCCAGGCTGGTCTTGAACTCTTTTGGCTTTGGCCTCCCAAAATGTTGGGATTATAGGTGTAAGCCCCGGTGCCTGGCCCCAGCTCTGCGTAGTTATTGTCAGAACTGAATTAAATCGTCGGCCACTGAATTGGTGCCAGCAGAGAATCCCCTTGGTATAGAAAGCTCACAATTTGGTATCAGAGGTGTTGAGTAAGAAACAGTTTTCCTTTAACCACAAATTTCTGAAGTTCCCACAACTGACTGCCTAAACACACACACACACACACACGCACACACACACACACACACAGACATATACACACACTCTCACTTTTTTCAATTTAAGTTAAATGACTAGTATACTGAGATCTTGAACACTGCCATGCACCTAGGATGAGTTCACTTTCTGAACACCAAGTACTCGGAACTGAAAAGGTACATCCTTGATCAGGAAAGAATCCTAGAATCTGGATCAGGCCACAGATGATGGCATGGCAGGAGGGGAAGTGGCACAGAAGAACAGTTTTGTGGATGTTCAGCAGGAAGAGTCACATCCAACTAGGGGCAATGGGGAAAGACTCCATGGAGAGAAGGGAGGAAAAAATGAAACTTAAGCCTCATATCAGTCACATCATCCCAACAACCCTCCGCAGCAGGCAGAGTACCCATTTTACAGATGAAGAAAGGGAGGTGAAGAGGGATGAGGTGACTTGCCCACGGTCCCACAGTGAGTGGGGGAGTCATAAATTGCTTTGTCTCATTCTGAAGCCCATGTTCTCTCCTCTATATCCACAATCTTCAAATAATGTTCTGTGGAGCCCTGACGGGGGGGAAGGAAAGTCAGGACAAGGCTGCGCCCATGGGGCTTGGACCCCCACCCTAATTTCGACCCCAGCAGCTCTGCTTCCCATACATACTTATAGAATGGAGTTCTATAGAAGATTTCATTTGAAAAAAACTTCTGCAGTTAAACACAGGGCGATGGCCTGTGCCCAAAATCAAGCCAACACACACCTAGCTTCCAGGCCTTGAGCAAAACACTGACCTCCTAAGCCTTTGCTTCCTCAATTACCAAATGGGTGTAATATTAACACCTATGTGGCAGGGCTGTTGAAAGGATTACATGCTAAAACAGATGAAGGCTGTGTGGTCGCTCATACCTGTAATCCTAGCACTTTGGGAGGCTGAGGTTGGCGGATCACCTGAGGTCAGGAGTTTGAGACCAGCCTTGCCAACATGGGGAAACCCCGTCTTTACTAAAAATACAAAAATTAGCCAGGTGTGGTGGCAGGCACCTGCAGACCCAGCTACTTGGGAGGCGGAGGCAGGAGAATTGCTTGAACTGGGGAGGGGGAGGTTGCAGCGAGCTGAGATCACACCACTGTGCTCCAGCCTGGGTGACTGTCTCAAAAAACAACATCAACAACAACAAAAAGACATGGAAAGCACTTGGCACAGCATCTGGCACTCAGCGCACTGGCATTCTTATTAACTTGTAGAAAATAGCAAGGCCTGTCCCACAAGGAAAGAGCCAAAAAAAAAAAAAAAAAAAAAAAAAAAAAAAAAAAAAAAAAAAAAAAAAAAAAAAAAAAAAAAAAAAAAAAAAGAATATTGCTATGGACTGAATGTTTATGTCCCCTGCAAATTCCGATGTTGAAATCCTACCTGCAACGTGATGGTATTAGGAGGTGGGGCCTTTGGAGATAATTAGATCATGAGGGTGGAGCCCTCATGAAGGGGATTAGTGCCTATATAAAAGAGACCCCAGAGAATTGTCTTGTTCTCTTTCCACTGCGTGAGGACACAGTAAGACGCTGGCCGCCTGTGAGCTGGAAGAGAGTCACCCCCAGAATCTGATTGTGCTGGCGTCCTGGCCTCAGACTTCCGCCCTCCAGAACTGGGAGAAATCCATTGATAAGCCACCCAGTCTATCATACTGTTATAGCAGCCTGAACCGACTTAGACAATCACGAAGCTATCAAAGGACTTTTTAGGGACATTAAAAAGCACTCCCCACAAACACCTGTGATGGTTCTGACCTCTGCTTTGGGCTCTCTCCTGGTCTTGATAAACGTAAGTTTGCATTTGTATCAGGACACACACCTAGAGCTAAGGGAGGCTTGGTATCTCAGTTTGCAAGTTGTGGTCATGTCCCCATTGCTGCTTGTCAGCTGGTTCAGCAAGAAGCTTAACGGAGACTGGGCTTTGAGTGTTGAGGTCAGTAACCCCAAACCCCCAAACTAATTTACTGCATTGCTCAGAGCCCCAAAGAATAGGCTGTCCCCTAAGCTGACTCTTGGCTTTTATACCAAAAGCCCCAGGGTCGGGGGAGGCAGGTATATCAGCTCCACCAAGCCCCAGAGCCTTCTCCCTTGGCTATCTCGGACCTTTCCCCTAGGTCTCTTTCAGGATCCTTCCATCAAAGACTCCAGTGAATTAAGTTCCCAGTGAAAGTTGTTTTTTTTTTTTTTTTTTTTTTTTTTTNTTTTTTTTTTTGTCTTGAGACAGGGTCTTGCTGTGTTGCCCAGGATGGAGTACACTGGCACAAGCATAGCCCACAGCAACCTCAAGCTGCTGGGCTTAAGCAATTCTCCCCCTCTGCCTTTCCAGTAGCTGAGACTGACAGGTATGCCACCACACCTGGCAAAAATTTTTTTTTGTAGAGATGGAGGTCTCACTACATTACCCAGGCTGGTCTCAAACTCTTGGCCTCAAGTGATCCTCCTGCCTTGGCCTCCCAAAGTGCTGGGATTATAAGCATAAGCCACTGCACCCAGCCCCGGTGAAGGTTTTGATGGCTTACAGTAAAACGCAAACCCCTGTTTCATGCCTATAATAGCTGCCCATCCTTGTGAATGAGTGAATGAAAATCACATTCAGGATGATAGAGCCTCTGCATTCTCACAAGACACAGAAGCACTGGCCATGGAGCTTCTATGCCTGGTCACTGAACCACTGGCTGGGTGGGACTTTCTTGCCATGGCTCTGCTTTGGATTCTCCACCTGTCAGCTCAGCCGGTGGCACCGCCACCAAGCTCTGACAGTTTCTCTTTGGGGAGGTTTAACCTTTTCTCTCTTCCAGGCAGTGGAGAAGGTCATTTGCTACAGAGCACTGAGCAAGAAGGTTGACTTGTGCCGGGGACATGTCTTGCTCCTTTCCTGCTCACTCTGCCAGAACGAACGTGTCAGAGCTAGACGCACCCACAGAAGTCATCTCCCCATGGCGGGGACATGGAAACAAAAGCCCTGAGACATCAAGCAAGTAGCCTGAGGACATAGCGCTGGCTGCAGGGAGGGGCAGAACACTTGGCCTCTGACTAAAGCGCGTCGTACAGCACTTTCTAGGACGTTTTCTTTGCCTTGTGCTGGTTTGAAAGTCTTGGACTCACTCCCAGAGGTGCTCCTTAAGCCTGAATTCTATACATTATAAACACAAAATATGCCTACAGGATATACACAGATACGGATTATATATACGTAGATATGTATATATCATTTACATACATACACACGTGTTTGCAACTGATAATTAGTATATAGAGAGACTGTTAAAGAGCTTGGATAAGCCCAACTCCCTTTATTTTATTATAGAATAATGATAACTGAAGAGGTAGAGGAAAGTCAGAGATTCGGAGTGTGAGAAAGGGGAAAAGTGTGTAATTTGCAAAAGCATATTCAATATTATAATTGCTTTGACTTTTTTAAGGCACAATAAAATGTACTTTGAAATCTTAATGGTGAGGAGGGCATTCAGAATTTACGTTCATCCAAAGGGAATACGGCTTAAATAAAAAAGATTGGGAGATACTGGACTCAGCATATTATAGCTTTGGAAATTGTCTGATCCAATTTCGTGCTAAAGATAAGGAAACTTCCACCCAGAGAGGTTAAGTGACTTCTAGTCTAAGGCCAAATGGCTTTTTATTCATCCCGGAGGGGAGCAGCCACGTGGACTTTATCTGTTCTGTCCATGGCAGCTGCATGGTTTGTTGATGACCAGCGGAAGGAATTTATTACATCAAGGATGTTAAGACACAGACAGAAAGCACTTCCCCAGCACACCTCCATTTTTTTTAACAAGGGGGATTTTTGGGAAAGGCGAATTGGAACGTAAGGGTTTTACTGATGGCACCATGTCCTTGGAGCAGCACCCCAATGGCCCACACACTTGGCTGCGCTTAGCTCCAGCCCGTCTTTGTATAACTCTGGGGAGACTCTCTCCTGGCCCTCTTTCAGGGGGAGAAAAGGTCTGGCTGCAGGAGTGACTCCTTAAGCAGCTCTCCTCTCCCCCTGGTCACCTGCAGAGGCCATCGCCAAGTTGGGCAGATGGTTTCAGTCTAGTCCCATTGACTAAGACAAGTTGTAGGTTTTCTCTCATTTGTTCGGACAGGACCGCGCACTTCAGCAGAAGGACTACAGCTCCTGAAAGAGTTAGCTTGCCAGCAGAGGCAGCCACCCAGGAAGACTTTACCCACAGCCTCAGGCTAAGACAAGACACGGCAGACCCTGTCGGGGAGCCTGGGGGAAGGCAACTGTCCCCAGAGTGGCAGCTGTCGATGTGCCCGCCGGTGCAGGAGTCCACTTACCGCAGTGAGACTGGAAAACCTGTGGCTTGACGACCTGGTTACAAGCACTGCACACCACGAGATAGAAGTCGTCATGTGCTGGGTAATGGCCAAATAAGTGCATATCTGTGGGGGAAATGAAAACAGTGTTTTTTGAAACAGCAATTAAGTCTCAGAAGGTGTACGGTTTCCTCTCGGAATTTCTTCAAGGACAGTTTTTCAAGCACAACACTCGGCAAGGCAATAATCTTTACTAAAGGGAACTCGGTTTGTCAGAAGGCATCTCCCCACCTCTCAGAGAAGCAATTGGCTCAGAGAATCCCTCCTCATTTCTCCCCTGGAAATGGACTGCGGCTGCTGCTGATCAGTACGCGCTGTCGAGGGGCTCTGAGTCACGTGCTTTGGGATTCACCCTGTCCTGAGAGA
This sequence comes from Cebus imitator, assembly GCF_001604975.1. Taxonomy (NCBI): domain Eukaryota; kingdom Metazoa; phylum Chordata; class Mammalia; order Primates; family Cebidae; genus Cebus; species Cebus imitator. Next base: position 190,633 of record NW_016107865.1, read on the forward strand.
ACCCACATGTGAGCTGGGATTCACTGAGGCTCTATTTATCTCAGCAGTGGGCGGAACTCCCCCAAACCCATTCCTGCATAAGCAGGGGTCCCTCAGGGAAGTGAGAGTGTATCTGGTTGGGGACAGAAGGAGGACTCATTTGGCCTTGGCAGTGGCTGGGTTTCCCCATCACCCGAGGAACATGCCAAGGCTGAAGGAGTCCACTGAACAAGTGGCTAAACAAGTGGCTCATCTGCTGCCATCGTGACCCATTATTCATTTGGTAAGTATTTGCTGAGCATCTGCATGTGCCAGGCACTGTGCTAGGTGCTGGGGAAAACTGGGGAACAAGAATGGGTTCTCTGCTCTCCTTCTTAAGGTTGCAGAAGAGAGAAACATTAGGCAGACCACCAAGGTGTCATCGTTGCCTGCAGCTGTGTTAGGGGCTATGGCAGAGATGCACGGGGTCCCCTGGGAGTGTGCGGCAGGCGGCCCTAGAATGAGACAGTAGAGAATGCTTCCCTGAGGAGGGGGCAGGCCATCTGAGACTCTGGGATGAGTAGAGTTTAGAGAAGCAAAGGGCAGGGGAAGGCAGAAAGTTCGAAGCTGAAGCCAAGGAAGGAGGTTCTGTGCATAGAGGGAGGCTTGGGGCCTCTTGGCTGGAACAGAACAGGGGAAATGGAAGGGTGAAGTTGGCCAGGCCCAGAAGCCATGAAACCTTCCATGCCCAGGTGAGGATTCTGACTCTGACTTTAAGAATACTGGGAAGTAATAGGGCTTTTTAAGCAAAGAAGTGGCGTGATCAGGTGCGTCCTGTTAAAAGATCAGTTATGTGGCAGTATCTCCGAGATGATGAACACATAGGTGCACAGATGTTCACAGCAGCACTGCTCAGAACAGCCAAAAAGTGGAAACAACCTAAACAGCCACCAACTGATGAGTGGATAAACAAAAGACCACAGAACACTGTCCATCCACTGAAAGGAGTAAGTACTGATCCCAGCTACAATGTGGATGAACCTAGAAAATATTAGGCTAAATGAAAAGATGCAGACACAAATGTTGCATATGGAATGACCCGATTTAGATAAAATGTCCAGAGTTTCTTTTTGGGTCAATGAAAATGTTCTAAGATTATGGATAGTGAAGATGGTCACACCACTCTGAGAATAAAACCCACTGAACTGTATATTTTAAATGGTAAACTGTAGGGTATGTGAATTTTATCTCAGCTGGGTGGAGTAATCCCAGCTTGGGATTATTGTAGTAATCCCAATTTGGGAGGCAGGAGGATCACTTGAGCCCAGGAGTTCAAGACCAGCCTGGGAAACAAAGTGAGACCCCATCTCTACGAAAAATGTACAAAAAGCAGCCGGGTGAGGTGGCTTGTGCCAGTGGTCCCAGGTACTCGGAGGGCAGGAGAGTTACTTGAGCCCAGGAGATCAAGGCTGCAGCGAGCTACAATCATACCACTGCACTACAGCTTGGGCAACAGAGTGAGACCCTGTCCAAAAATAAAAATAAAAATAAAATTATCTGTCTGACAAGAAAAAGGCCAGTTACGAGAAACCCACAGTCACAGCTGTGCACCACTGGGTGGAGACGGGTTCTGGCGGACACCTCTGCCCTGCCTCCTCTTAGCTGACTGGCTTTGAGAGCGCAGCCATAAACACCGGCAGGGGTTATGGGGGAATTCAATCTCCTCTGGTTGAGAACCCCCACCAAACTTTGATTTGCTACATTCAACCTGTGACTTTAATGAAACCCCCCCAACATGATCGTTCCCCTAAGTGCGATCCTAGGCCAGAGGAGGGCAAGGTTCAAACCCAACAAATGCCTGGGAGGCCTCCAGGCTCTGTGCTCCCGGAGCAGCCCTGCTGCTTCAAGGGAAATGGAACCTGCAGTTTTATCACAGGCAAGGGGTGAGGCCCCTGCTCCCCCGGGGGGAAGCCTGTGACTGAAAGAGTGGACCTGGCCTGCCTGGGGGCAGGCAACTCAGTGGCCTCCCCAGGTTTTCAGGTGCCCTCAATTGGCCTCAGCAGTACCTAGGTTTCCCCATCACCCGAGGGACATGCCAAGGCTGAAGGAGTCTGCTGAACACGCGGTTAGGCAAGTGGCTCGTTTGCTGCTGTCATGACCCATTATTCCCTGGGTAAGTATTTACTGAGCCCCCTGAATAGGTGGGACCACAGGCACAAGCCACCTCACTCGGCTGCTTTTTGTACATTTTTCGTAGATGGGGTCTCACTTTGTTTCCAAGGCTGGTCTTGAACTCCTGGGCTCAAGTGATCCTCCTGGCTCCCAAGTGCTGGGATGACACAACCCAGCTGAGATATAATTCACATACCCTACAGTTCACCATTCAAAGTATACAGGTGCGTGCCTCACAGAGGGTGGCCAGGACACAGGCCCAACTGTATTTTAAAGGGTGTGGCCTATCATTCCCCTCATCTCTCGCCACTGCCACTTCCAAGACTGGCACACACTGTGTGCTGGGAGATGCTGGAGGGGAGCGTTATTAGTCAGGGCCTGGTAGGCGGGGGGTCTGTGGGAAGAGAGGCTGAGACGAGCCCAATACTGGGTCCAAGCAACACCCTGTGGGCAGGCAGGACCCTCATACAGAGCCTCAGAGCCATGGAGACCACTCTTCTTGGGCCTTAACTGTTGACACAACTCTTGTTTTGTTTTTAATTTATAGGTTGTTTATTTTTGTAACACATGTTCATTTTCTTAAATAAAACAAAAGGGATCCAAGTTCTCTGAAAACACATTTGGAAAAATATAGAAAATACAGAAGAAATTAAAGAAAAATACCATTACCAGCAAACTTGACTAACACTCTGTCTCATTTCGACTTAAAGTCACATTTTATATCCAGGAACAGGTAAAACCGGGAGCTGGTGAGGGCTACAACTTACTTATTTATTCAATAAGCATTTATTTGGCTGCCTGACATCCTTTCTGCAACAAGTCAAGCTATGAAGGAATAAAAGGTGATCATTAAAAATAATTAAAAACAAACAAACCAACCCAACCAAGCATTAACAAAAATTTCTTGAACGTCTACTCTTGTGCCAGAAACTGCCAAGTGCTGGGAGGTTGAGACTCAACACTGGAGCGTGTGGGGAATTTGTTCCTGCACCTTTCTCTTACATGCTGGGTGACCTGTGGGGGCCTGTCAGGCTGCCAGATGCCCCATTCTTCCGTATTCCTCCAGAGACCTGCAGAGCCCATCCCGTCTCCCCTACCCCCACCCCTACACATGTCTGTTACATCAGTGAGTGGAAGGTAAAGGTTCAGCTCCTTAGGCAGTGTGGCCACCTGGGAATGTGTTCCCCTCCAGGCCTCTCACTCACTGAGGCTTTTCCTAGTTTCCCTCCAGGGCAGCGTCAGCCTCAACCTCACATGTGTCTGCTCTGAGCATGTCTCCCGTGGAAAGTGAGAGGACTGCGAGTCTGCTTGATTACTCCTCAGTGAGTCAACCTTAGGATCTCCTCTACAGGCTGCCCAGGTCCTGAAGGCCGTGCTGATGGGGAGAAATACAGGCAGCTGGCTCCCAGGAGGCCCACCACTTCACATGGCTAGGCGTTCACAGGCAGTGTGCTGTTTCATTAGAGCAATGTGGGCTGGGGGACAAAGCAGCGAGGGAGAGCAGGGGGCGAGGAGAACTAAGGCCAGGCATAATGATAGGGGCTCTGCTAACTAATTCTCTTTTGCTCTCTCTCTCTCTTAATTTGCCCCCAAGCAAAACATTCAGTGGGCTGGTGCCAGCTTGTGAGAGCCAATCACGCATGTCCCTTCTCAATTTCATGTTCAGTGTCGTCATGGCGGTAGCTTGAAATCAGCCATGGTGGAAGTATTTACACCAAGGAAATGGGCAAAGACTACAAATTAGGCTTTTTGTTAAATATTTACTGGTGCACCACTGGAAAAACATGGGTAAAAAAGTGAATAGTGAAACCACCTGTAATGCTACCACCTGGTGATATGCACTGTTGACATGTTAATATATCTCTCTCCAGATTTGTGATGTGACAACGTTATCTTAGTTCATCTTCATAATGAACCTTTGAAGTTGTCAACATCGCCACTTTCCATGCAAAGGAATGACAGTAAAGTCATTTGCTTGCAATCCCATAGCAATGATTTGTAAAAAATAGGATGAGATTCCCGGATACTCTGACTCTAAAGCCACTTCTCCTTTCTCAGCAAAATGCTGCTTACATAGAACAACATCCCATTTCACAGATGAGAAAACCAGTTTAGAAGGGTTTCCTGGGTGACTAACAGGCTGTCCTGAGGCTCTGAAGGGGCTATTGGCCTGGGCACTGGCCTGGGGTCAGAAGGAAAGGTTGGGAGCATGGGGCTCATTGCTTAGCCTTTCCTAGGCTGAGTGTCCTCATCTCTGAAAGGAGCTAACAGTCTCTGTCTCATCTCATGGGGTTGCTGTGATGGCTCCTAAACACTGCTTGGCCTTGTACCTTTTTCCAGGAGGGACTCAGGAAAGAGTGTGGAGAAAGCTTTCATTATTACCTCTTTTACTTTAAAAAAATCACTAGTTCCCTTGGAGCACAGCAGACCTAGGAAGGTTGATCCTTCTGACTGCAGAAATTCATGTGTGTGTATGTGCACATGTGTACACATGTGGACAGAGGAAGGCTGAGAGCTCCTGGGAGACTTCTCTAGTCTGTGGCTGAGTGCCCAATGAAGATGGGACTCTCTCCAGTTCCAAACACAATGTGCAACCATTTCCCAAAGAGACAAAGCCAAACCTGTCTGCTTTGCCTGTTTTTTCCCCCCACAAATGGATCCACTTTGGATTAGATAGCGGGCTAGCACTGCCACCTCAATATCACAGAGTGATCTGGTCAGCCTCTGGCCTGATCACAGGCAGGGGGGCGTCAACTCCACTAACTCAATTTTTCAGATGAGAAAACAGACGCACATTTGCTTTTGGGTCAGTATTTTTAGTTTTGACCCCAACCTACTACAGACATGTATTCACCCATCCATCTATCCATCTTTCCATCTACCCACCCACCCCATCCATCCATCCCTCCATCCATCTGTCCATCATCTATCATTGAAACATGTAGACTACACTCTGATATTTTCTGTTCTGTTCTATTCTTTTTGTCTTACTCTATTCTATTTCATTTAAAAATGCTCATTCAGGCCGGGCGCGGTGGCTCACGCCTGTAATCCTAGCACTTTGGGAGGCCGAGGTGGGTGGATCACGAGGTCAAGAGATCGAGACCATCCTGGTCAATATGGTGAAACCCAGTCTCTACTAAAAATACAAAAAATTAGCTGGGCATGGTGGTGCGTGCCTGTAATCCCAGCTACTCAGGAGGCTGAGGCAGGAGAATTGCCTGAACCCAGGAGGCCGAGGTTGCGGTGAGCCGAGATTGCGCCATTGCACTCCAGCCTGGGCAACAAGAGTGAAATTCCGTCTCAAAACAAACAAACAAACAAACAAACAAAAAATGCTCATTCAGCTCCCTAAATTAGTTTCAGGATCCTTTACTGGGTTACAACTCAAAGTTTGAAAAACATTCTTTAAGGCAATGCAGTTAGAGGCTGAGCAGAGTCTGAGAGTTAAATTGCGATTTAAAGTGGTCGGAGCTGGTACTTAGTGGTCATCCAAGAGCCTGAAGCCAGTAACGGAATCATCAGTGCCAATTATATGCTGCAGCCAGCTAGTACCAGCTCATAGGCGCCATGTGCAATTCTCCCCAACTCTGCGTTCAGTGATGCCATGTTGGTGGCTTGAACCAGCCAAGGTGGGAGTATTTACATGATGGAAATCAGCACCCACTACGAACAGGACTTCTTCCCTCAGAGAGGTGGTTGTTAAAACATTTCCCAGCACTTCACTGACTAGTGCCCCTTCCAGCATCACTCTGTCCTGGCTCGATTTCTCCAGCTATAAAATGGAGAAAGTTATACTCATCATCTACCATACTGGGATGCAGACTGGTTTTTATGAACAGAAATGGAAATCATTATATTGATTTAAAATTATCATTACAGCACCAATTATTAACCTAAGAACTTATGCCCAACACAGCCAGGTAAACAAGTTGATCACTTCCTGTGTCAAATGAGCACACAGAGGCTATAAACCACCATGGGTGGGGTGGGGGATGTGAAATTAGGTTACCGGAGTTCTTTCCAATGTCTATCAACTTAATACTTATTCATTAAAGGTTATTCAGGAGATTACTCACAGGTCAGGCTTGTAGCATTAAACCTGCGCCGATTATAAATTTATCACACTCTTCTCATCTCAGTGCCTCTGTTCTGAGCAAGCAGCCCCCCACTCCCCTTACTGAACTTCTGGTACAGTTTCCATTCATGGCAGAGTCCATCCCATTCACGTTATCAACTTAGTCTGGCACTCCTCCTGCTTCCCAATGGCACTGAGGTTTTCCCAGGTCTCTGTCCGTGCTCACAGCCTTCCTCCCCTTAAAATCTGCCTCCCACGCCCCCAGATGGCAGAGGAGGGAGGGATAAGAGCTCAGGTGTGATATAAGGAGACACAAAGTTTGGGACAACAGAATGGTTCCTACGAAAGTAAAGTAATAACTGACTTCCCAGTGTAGTTGGTAAACTGCTTCTGAAGTCAACACTGAAAAGGAAACTGGCAGCATGGGAGCAGCATTTTATTCAAGATAAACAGCCTTTTAGGGAGAACACTTCCGACAAGCAAAGTCATGTGTTTATAAACTTTATATCCAATATTCACTTTTGAAAATGGTTACAGTTAAGGAAAAGGCAGGGTGACATCTCCAATTCTCTATTTATACAGGACTTGTTTCTAAGACAGGAAGACAGCTGGTTTTGTGGATTCAGGATCAAGCTAGATGCTGTGCGCCTTTGAATTTGCCCCTGGATACCCTCCAAGGCTCGAGACTTTGACATTATGAAGCAAGAGCTGGTGAGAGCTCAAATGATGAAAACCTTAAGAGAGACTAAGTAAGGCTTGATTCCTTCCTTTTGCAAGCAGGAATTCCAGGTGAAGCACCAGGTGTACAGAGAAGCTGCAAGAAGCAGACGCGGCTTTGAAGGCAGTCGGACAGCCGACTGGCAAACAGTGATATCTGCGCTCGCCACAGAGAATCCCGCAGCGGGAAAAAAGAAGACAGCAGATCAGACGACCTTACATTCCAGTTTCTTGGAAAAAATAACAAAGCTCCTGAAAATGGCCTTAGATTTCAGGGTTGTGAAACCACCTTAGTCGCCAAGGGAATTACAAAATCATCAAGATGGCATATGCTATAATGCTATAGCTGTTAACATAATTTTATATAATTTAAAAATTATGCTTTTCATTTTAACTTACTCTAAAAGGTATTGTAATGAAAAAAAATTGGGGTTGTATTTGTGTTAAATACACCAAGCCCTTTCCAGGAAGTAGATGGGAGCTCTGCCTAAAAAGTAAGTCTCTGCTCACTGGGAGGTAACTGGACCCACAGATCTTGGTAGGATCTATGGATGTGACAAACCTATGACAATGGCCGGAGGACCAGGTGCCACTGAACTTCCTTGGAAAACTATCAAAAAGCTGTGCTGGTGGCTGGCAGTGGTTTTAATTGGTGGGCTTCCACTTACATGAACTCAGACGCACCAAACTGCTGAGAAGAACAGCAACCGTGGTTCAAGGATACGTGATTCACTCCAAGCATATTCAAATCAGGACACAGAATGGCTGGTCCAAGAGTCTTCCTTTCCCTTAATAATCTTTATGCAATCATTATACTGTATTTATTACTTTTTCTTTTTGCTAGCAGAGTTTTCAGTTGCATTTTAATCACTTACACTGCATGGAAAGCTTAAGACAATATACAAAAATATTTCTCCTCTGCTATGACAGGATGACTTTATTTGTTCCCCAACTCTCAAATCTCCTTGAATGCATTGAAAAAAACAAGCTGGGGTCTGAAAATGACCTCAGGCCTGACATCTCCCACTTTCCCAGCAGAATGTTGAGCTCCCCTCTAGGAAAATGTGATCACTTTCTGTTTCTCAGATCTCTGGAAACCAAGGTCTCAACTGTGAGAGATTCAAAATCAGTGAAATTTGCAAAAGGAAAATGAAAGAAGGGAACTAGAAAAGCAAGCAGCAGTGGTAAACGCTTCAACATCAAGGGGAGTAGCGGGCGGGTGTGCGCAGGCGGCAGGAGCAAAGCTTTATTTCTTTTGCAAACCAATGGCTAAAATGGCTCCTGGCCTCTTCTTGCCAGGGCTAGGCTGAAAGGCATCCCCTCCCCTGGCTGGAGCCCAGAGCTGGGCCTGGTAGCAGGTACGGGCTGAGAAACACGATGGGCAGGTGGAAGCGTCTTGAGAAACACAAGGGGCAGGTGGAAGCAGGCTGCATGAACAGGATGTCCTTCCCGACCCTGACCCCAACCACCCAACAAAACACGACCACATGAGACAGTCTCAGCCATACTTCCTCAGGAGAAGGACCTTTAAAGACCAGCATTCGGGCGCAATGACTCACACCTATAATTCCAGCACTTTGGAAGGCCAAGGTGGAAGGATCACCTGAGGTCAGGAGTTTGAGACCAGCCTGGCCAACAAGGTGAAACCTTGTCTCTACTAAAAACACAAAAAAATTAGCTGGGCGTGGTGGCAGGCACCTGTACTCCCAACTGCTCAGGAGGCTGAGGCAAGATCATCGCTTGAACCTGGGAGTCAAAGGTTACAGTGAGCTGAGGCTGCGCACTGTATTCCAGCCTGGGTGACAAAGTGGGACTCCATTGAAAAAAAAAAAAAAAACAAAAAACTGGCATTCAAGGTGTATCGAGGCCAAGGGGCTGTGCTGGGTCTCCAGAATGCTCCCTTAGACCTCAGGTCTCGCCCAGAGCTTAGAACAAAAACTATGAGAGATGGGCCTTAAAAATGCAATGCCTGTAGGCCAGGGCACGGTGGCTCACACATGTAATCCCAGCACTTTTGGAGGCCAAGGTAGGCAGATTACGAGGTCAGGAAATCGAGACCATCCTGATTAACACAGTGAAATCCCATCGCTACTAAAAACTCAAAAAATTAGCTGGGCGTGGTGGTGGGTGCCTGTAATCCCAGCTACTCGGGAGCCTGAGGCAGGAGAATCTCTTGAACCCAGGAGTCGGAGGCGGCAGTGAGCAGAGATCGTGCCACTGCACTCCTGCCTGAGTGACAGAGCAAGAATCCATCTCAAAAAAACAAAAAAACAATGCAGTGCCTGTTTGTTGGGCCCTAGAGCCCTAGAAGCCCAAGTTCAACTCTGGCATTTCACATTACAGTCCTTTCTAAGCTTGTGTTTCCACATGGGAATGAGATGACTTATTTGTGAAGGGGCTGGCACACAGAAGGGATGCAATAAATAGAACATGTTATTATCCATGGCGCCTTCTCATCTCTCCCACTCACCTGGCCCCTCCCCAGGGAAGTCTCCCTTTCTCTTCCTGGTGCCCTCCCTTAGCAAAGCAATGGCAGCTTTCCTAAGGCTGTCACGAAGTGGCTGGTTTATGTCTCTGACTTTCACCAGACCGGAATCTTCTGGAAGACAGGAATTGTGACTTATCGCCCTTCCTGTCTCCACAGCCAAACAGTCTAGCACGTGGTAGCTGCTTAATCAATGGTAATATGTTAACTAGGCTGAGGTTCCCAAGAAGTTGATTTATTTTCCATGCTCGTTCATTTTCTCTTCCCTTGAAAGGGGAAGCAGTAAATGATAATAAATTGCCCTAATATCCATGCTGCTATCTAAGATTACGAGGTCAATAATTGTCTCTATTTATTCACTCTTTGAGCCCCTTGGAAGATAAGTACTAAGGGGAGCTAAGGCATGCTGCAGGTGAGCCGTCAGTGGGGAAGCGGTTTATTCCCATGCCCACCATACCAAGCGCATGAAGGCTGCTCTTTCCCCACACCCCATGGCAAACACAGCTACTCTGCATCCCCAAACTCAACAACGCCCTCTTCAGAGCCAGAGTTTGGGATGGGTGTGGGTGTTTTTTGGATGCTCTCTCTAGGCCCATTTTCTACTTCCTGACTTTGGGCTGCCCTTGACATTGAGACCATGTGTGATCCTGGGCCTGGAAGATCTAGGCTTCTCCCACCCCTTCCTGTCCCAGCTCTGCACGTCTGACACTGGGCCAGCATGCAGGAGGGTAACTGAAGGCACACTGCGGCAATCTGGGCCCAACGTGGCAGAGATCTCACTCGTTGGCTGAACAGGGATGACCTTGGTAGCCAAGAGGATAACTGTGCAAAGGGCTTCCCATGGCCTATGCCTGCTTTAGGCTCATGGATATCTTCATCTTCCCCACCCTAACACAGCTCCGTTCACAGTAGGTGCTAAATAGAAGTCTCACTTGAAGATCTCCTCATCGGCAACTGAATTCAGCCTCCTCTCTGACACTTAAGTAGGCTTTGGAATCAAAAAAAGGCTACCTGCAGGTACACTGAAGAACCTGATATCCACCATACTGCTTCCTGAGACCCACATGCTGAGAGTCTTTTCTTCTATTTGGATGAAAAAAGATAGGAATCCTGTACACAGAAATGGGGAGAATGATCAGTTGCCTGTGGGGGCCAAAACCCTGGATTGAGGGCTCTCGCAGCTCTGCTAAGACTAGAACAAGGATGACAAAAGCAGTTCTCACTAGTCTTCTGTTACTGTTTAGAGATTTAATTTAGAAATGGACTCAAAGGCCTCAGGAGGGGCCAGGCAGCAGCATCTATCTAGCACAGAGAGAGATGCACCACCTGTCCCAACACAGCATCCTGAGAGACTTCTCGGATGACACGTGGCAGGGCTACACTGGAAGCAGAGTCTATAAAGAAGCCCTCCTGCGGTCCCTCACACATGCAGGAAGTGTGACATTTGTAAAGGGCACAAGTAGAGGCCTTTGCCAGTGAGACTGCATCACAGCAGGCCTCAGCCATCAAGCTATTACTACAAATGTCATGCAGAACATGTGATGGAGACCACGAGAAAATGTTCACTCCAGAAAATTCCCCCATCATGTTACACACACCAACCCTTGCTCAGTAGTGAGGGATGTTACATCAGCACTCTGCTTGCAGACTCAGGGATGAAGGAGAGACGCACTGCTCGGAATCCATGAGACCAGAGTCCAGGAATAACAGGCGATCCCAAGGCCAATGGTCTCCATGGGTCCTACTGGCCACGGTGGGCTCCTATTCAGAGGTTCCAGGGCGACAGACCTTGATCCTGTGGCACTTGTTAGCCTCTCCATGAGGAAAGCAGAAGTTGGCTCTGGCTGTGATTGATCTCTAACTGGCAAAGAAATTGCAACATTTTTTTTCCTATGGAAGGCCTTTAGTCAAAGCTATAGGAGCCCCACAAGCCCCCTCAAGATTACAATGATCGCTCAAACAATGCTGCCAGAGCTCAGAGGTAAATGTGCCATTTGGCTTCACTGAGGTCAGTGTCCACTTGGCAGAGCCAGAAAACAGTGGAAAGGAAGTGTGTAAGGTCCCTGGGAATCAGTGTTCAAAGCACTCCAGCCACCGGGACAGCCAGACTACAGGAAGCCACTGACACATAACCCAAGGCATTCTCCTAGGAATGGGGGTGCTTATAAAGGGAGCCAGAGCCACTCCAGTTGGACTGGCTACCGACCGCACCAATGCTGCAGAGGGATAGAAATACACCTTTGCTCTGAGAGAACAGAAAGGAGCACAGGGTTTGTCAGCACATCTGGGCCCCTCAAGCAAGTCACATGCGCCTGGAAGGCCACTTTGAAGGTGCTGGGGCTTAAAGCACAAAGGCCCAGGAGTTAAAACTCCCCCATAGAAAGGCTACAAAAAGCTGTTTTAAGGTAATGGAAAATAAGGTTGATCAGCTGGAGGAGAAAAATCACAATGTCCTTAATCACAAGTCAAGCATGAAACTAGTTAGGGGCCAAAGAAAAAAGGGAGATTGTTGGCAACATTCATCAAGCCATATGATCAGGCCCCAATCCCTGGGTTCCCAGCTTCAGTTTCCACCAAATCCTCTCTCACTGTTGCCCATCCCCCACTCCTCTCTCCATGAATTTGCCGAAATCCTACATATCCTTCCAGGTCCCACTTGGTGTAACCTCCTTCAGGGAGCCTTCTCCACTTCCTGCTGAGACAACAAACGCTTTCTCTGCATTTGCACGCTCCTCTGCATCTTAGCGCTGCACTTAGCCCACTCTGCCTGGTGTTTAAAGATAGTGGTGGATACGGCTGTCTTCCCCATTCATACACTGTTTTATATACAGACTCAGACATTTATCAGTCAAGAGTGAAGACTGCCAGAAACGTGCTCAAATGCTTAAAAAAGCACCAATGAATCAAAGCTGCCTTAGACTAAAGAACCACACAGGAAACTCAGTTGGGCAGCTGTGGGGTAGTGGAATGAGCAACAAATTCCTGCTCTGCCTCCAGCTGGTTGTACAACAGAGGGCAAGCCACAGAACATCTCTGGATCTCCCTTTCCTCTTCCAGCAAACAGTAAGCCTTACCTTCCCTGTAAGGTTGCTGCTAGGAGTGATAGCATCTTATAGGTACTCAATTAAAGGCTCATGAAATTTAACTGAATTTTAGCCTGAGTTAGCTAAGTAAAAAGCCAAAGACCCTCAAAGGAACACTATTTTACAGAGGCAGCCCAGTATCATGCTTAGAATGCAGGTTCTGGAGTCAGATGGCCTGAACTCGGAATTCTAGCACCACCTGCTTGGGAAATTTCTCTGGGCCTCGGTTTCCTCATCTGCAAAATGGGGTGGTAATAATAGGGTAGTTGTCAGAATAAGATGGGGTACACATGTCTGATGTCTGATACTTGGGATGATCTCAATACATATTACAGTTTAGAATCAGATTTTGTATGGTAGGACTTAAAAAAAACACAGAGCAAAACAGTTAGTATGAAGATTCATTGGAGCAAAACAGTTAGTATGAAGAATAAAATCACTGTTAAAAGTCACCAGACCTTGAACTTCCAGACCTCTAAGCCACAGGGTGAGCAAACAGTAGATGAGGGCTTCTCAAAGTGTGAATGCTACCTGCAACTCCCTTGACAGTTACAGATGACTGGACCCCATCTCAGATACAGGAAATTAGATTCTCTGGGGTGTGTAGTCGAGTAGGATGCATTTTAAATAAGCTCCTTAAGGGATCTGATAACTCCTAAACTTGGCCAATCTTTGTCCTGTTATGACCACTATTAAAGTGGAGACACCCACTGACACATCCCAGTATTAATCTGGTAAGGCGGAAGTTCTTGCTAGTGAGAAGATTCTGTTAGCTAAGTACCTGTAGGGGTACTGAGGGTGCACCTGGCACCTGGTTCCGTTTGCCCCTCTGAGGCACCTCTACTTGTGAGCTCTTTGGACATATGAGTTGGAGCCTCATGAGCTCAGTGGTGTGCTGTGACAGCCAATTGTGCATGCCTCTTTCCAACTTCATATTTAGAGACTTCACATTGGTAGTTTGAAATTGGCACAGTGGGAGTAGTTACACCTTGAAAATTGGCAAACACTACAAATCAAGGCATTTATATTTCTTCAGAGAGGCAGTATATTGGCACACTTCTGGTTCTCATCCATAATAAAGTTCTGTGTGGGAACCCAAACTCTGGAATGTGGCCCATGGCATTATATTTAGGTCTGGGGAAGGTTTGGGGCCACTTAAAGCCTGGTGTCTGAAAACCCTCCTAAGATGCTAGCGATGTTCTAGCATTTTAATTCACATAGCTTGGCTCAAGAGAAACCCTCCCTCGTGCTCTGTGCTCATACCCTAAACCCCAGTACCAGGCCAACCATCTAGCAAATTGCAGTCTTGATACCCAAGTGGAATGAGTCAAGGCATGGGCGCTTCAGGGCCAATCCTTCACCACCACTAGAAAAGCAACCCTGTTCTCCAGAGGACTGCCCGGCAGCCTCCGTACCTCAGGAAACCGATCTATAACATGTGGACGGGGCAGAGGTTCTACAATCAATCTCTCATCTCCAGGTTCAGAGGTAAGCATCTAGCTAAGCATCAACCCCCACTCCCCAGCCTGCTGTTCAGATACCCCCAGCTGCCTTTTAAAAGGTCACCTATAAGAAGCCGTAAGCCCTGCAGTTGGCCCTGTTTCAGCAGATTCCACTGGGGAAACATAGACCTTTCCTTTGAATTCCTCCACTCAGCAGTCAGGTGAGTCAGGGAAAATTAAATCCAATTTCCCAGTAAATCCTACTATGCTCTGGAAGGACACGGTTTGAAAAAATCTATTTTTGTGCTTTTATTTACTTAAGGGCTGCATGCCCGAGGAAGCTTTTTCATAGTGCCATCAAACTGCCTCTCGCTTACCAGGAAAAAGATCCCACCTTTCTGTAACACCACCAGCCTAGCCACAGAGTCCAGAGGAACTGAAGCTCCAGACCCTTAATGCCCAGCGGCAGAAGGCTCCCTGCACAGCAGCCTGGGGCTTTCCCCTTCCTGGGCTGTCCAGGGATCACACGGTTTTGTTTTCCTTGTTTAAATGCAGTTTCTGATTCAGAGGCATGACCTGTCTGTGAGGTTTGTGCCTGTGATTCTAGCAGCCCACAGTGTAAACTGCTGGGGTCAGGGCTGGCTATCTCTGGATGGTCCCATCTTTCTAGAAGGGCCAAATGCCCAGATGAGAAGACAAAACTCCTTCAATCTACTCAGGAGCTGGAGTTGTCTGTATTGGTGAACTTAGACTTACTTTGTCCCATGTCTACTTTTTTTTTTTTTTTTTTTTTTTTTTTTGTTTTTTTTTTTTTTTTTTTTTTTGAAAAGGAAGTTCAACCCTTTTGCCCAAGCCGGAATGCAATGGAGCGATCTCGGCTCACCGCAACCTCTGCCTCTTGGGTTCAAACGTTTCTCCTGCCTCAGCCTCCCCAGTAGCTGGGATTATAGGGATGCACCACCAGTCCAGGCAAATTTTGTATTTTTTAGTAGAGAGGGGGTTTTTCCATGTTGGTCTGGCTGGTCTCGAACTCCAGACCTCAGGTGATCCACCCGCCTTGGCCTCCCAAAGGGCTGGGATTACAGGTGTGAATCACCACGCCCAGCCTTCCCACATCTATTTTCTACCTCTGTGTCAAATCCATCAGCCAGCCAACTTCAACTTACACTCTTAACAGGACTCGGTACAACACATGGGCTTCACTCTCCACCTGCCTGGCAGTGGTGGGTTGAAGAGTGGCCCCTCTGTTGCTATGGGTGCCCAGGGAGGGCAGTGGGCAGAGAAAGAGGGCATCCATGGATCCATACCACAGGCTTCTAAAAGAAATGGCCAAGGGCCCTTCTTCTCTGCCCTAGCTCCTTCTCAGCTCCCCTGGCAATGTGGCCTGCTGGGACCCCGTGAGTCAGTGCTACCCTGCTGGCCCCACCCTGATGTCCAGGATCCTATCTGGTAAAGGGACGGCTCCAGCCCTGGCTGTTGAGAAGGCGGCAGGACTTCAGCAATATCCTCGGTGCTCTGGGCCTTTATCAACAACTTTTCAAGGCACGAGACCTCCCTGGGGCCCTCAGAGCACCCTCCACCTCTGCTGGCGAGATAAGGCAGCAGGACAGGTTAGTGGGTTCATACCTCACTGGGCACTGGAATCTTTCAGGAGCTCGTAGGGGACAGATGCCTGGGTTCTACCCATCCTGACTGAACTGGAAATTCTGGATATGCATCCATTGCAAGCATCTGCATTTTGGAATCTGCACAACGCTTTCCAGGTAACTTTGATGTAGCTGTTCAGCCTGGCACTGGCCTAGACTCCCCTCAAGGGTACCTTCCCATAGGAATAGTCTATGATTTCTTCTATTTCCACCCAGTTATGAACTGGGATAAAGAAGGGTCAGGGGTTAAGAAGCATGTGCTTGATTTGCGTCTCCAGTGATCAGAGATGGGACCATAATACTGTCCCCTCTCTGAGGCAGCTAAGTGGCCCAGGAAGGAATCATCCACAGGAAAGGGACCAAGAACTGTGTTCAATAGGGTTTGTGCCCCTGCCCCTCACCTGACTCTCAGCGGGCAGGACTTCTACCAGCTTTGGCCAGAGAGAGAAATGGCCATTCCTTAGCCAGGGTGCCTCTGTCTGGCCATGCTCCAGAGACTGGAAGCGGGGGCCCAGCATCCTTTCCTCACCTTGGAGCAGTCTTGCTGGATGCCCGGTCAGGTCCCTCAGGCTGTCTTCCCAGAAAAGCCCTTCAAGACAGATGACAGCCAAGCTGAGACCAAATGAAACCAGGAAAGCAAGCCCTAAACTCTGATATGAGAGAGAAAGGGTCTATCTGTCTTGCCTGATTAAGAAGGGACTTCTTGGCTGGGCATTGTTGCTCATGCCTGTAATCCCAGCACTTTGGGAGGCCGAGGCGGGTGGATCACAAGGTCGGGAGTTTAAGACCAGCCTGACCAACATGGTGAAACCCTGTCTTTACTAAAAATACAAAAATTAGCTGAGTGTGGTGGCTTGTGCCTGTAATCCCAGATACTCAGGAGGCTGAGGCAGGAGAACAGCTTGAACCCGGGAGGCAGAGGTTGCAGTGAGCCAAGATCGTGCCACTACACTCCAGCCTAGTTGACAGGGCAAGACTCCATCTCAAAAAAAAAGAAGGGACTCCTGAGCCTGGCTGTCCCAGATGTGTGTATAGGTGAAGAGCCAGCATAACCCACCCTGCCCCAAGATAAGGTTCAGAACATGGGCTGTGTCACAAGAAGGAAGCTCTTGTTGGAGATGAATGGAAACATCTTAGGGAAATTAGCCTCTCATTCCAACTAACAAGGAAGGGGAAGCATTTCAGGGGTAGCCCTAGAAATCAATTGCATGCTTTCCTGACATTTCCACAAAAACTTGTCCTATGTGTTAGGTGCTGGCCTGGGTCTAGTCTATAACAGAACCTGAAGCGAAGATTTATTGAAAAAATAATATTACTGAAAAAAACATCAATCACAGCAGCCGGCATTTATTGAGTATTTACTCCATGTTAGGTACTGTGCTAACATGGATTGTTTCATTTAATCCTCACAGCAGCCCCGCAGGGGTGACATTAGCTCCATTTTATAGATAAGGAAATAGAAGCTCAAAGAGGTTAAGCTATTGGCTCCCAGTCTTAGAGTTTGGGAACGGTGGAGCCAAAATTTGAACTCAAGTCTGCTGAATCTTAACTCTTAAGACATTGTGCCTTTTTAAAGAGGAGCGCAGCTGGGAGAAAGGGAGACAAGCAGGCAGAGAAGTGACAAGAACTCCGAGGTCAGTTATGAATAAACGCCCGTGGCGTAGCACTTACTAAATGTCCAAGAATCAATCAAGAACAGAAGCTCTGTCTACAATGAGCATCCGCTAGGATGACAATACACACTTAAAACAATGAAACAGGCCGGACAGCAGAGCGAACTAATGTAATAAAGGGCTAACCTGAGCCAGACGGTTAGAGAATGGGATGGTATAAAGTGACATGATTAAACAGGCAGAAAGGGCAAAGCGTAATTGAGGAGGGAGCCATGAGCTCTGGCTAAGGTGCCAAGGGCTTTCTCCATAAGAGGCTTTCCTGGAGGCAGGCGAGAGCTTGCCAGGGGCCCTAGTGCTATGGGGTGGGAAGGAAAACGCCATCTGCTCCAGGGCTTGGTAAGTTGGGTATGCAGGAAGTTCAGGGGGCTGGCAGCTGGTGGCACCTGTGCCAATGGGAAACTTCGGTGATTCAGTGTGGGAAACAGGAGGCTGCTGGTCTCACCTACTGCCCTCATCCCCTCACTCATTCATTCATTCATCCAACACTTATTTATTGTCATTGACTATATGCCAGACACTGGGGTACTGAGAAATGAATGAGATGATTTATGCCCTCAAGGAGCTCACGGATCATTAAAGGAGACAGGCTGAGACTCACAAGCCCACAGTACACTTGGCAAGTGATAAACAGGACGTGTGCACGGCTCATGCTGCGGCATAGGGCAGGGAGAGCTTCACCAGGATGACCCCAGAGTCAGTTCCTGACAGATGAGCACAAGCTTCCAGTCAGTCGCGGGGAGGGAGAGGAGTAGCCCAGGTCGCTGGAACAGCAGGAGCAAACGCAGCGCAGTGTGGTGAGCAGTGCTGGCCTGGTGAGGGTACCACAGGCGGGTGAGTATAGCAGGGAAAGAGGATGCTGGGGGGAAGGGCAGGTGATGAGGCCAGAGAGGTGTGAGGCAGGGTTTTACCATGTGCTCAAGAGCATGAGAGAGAGAATGCAGAGAGCAGTGATCAGGTGTTTGTTTTGGAAGCAATGCTGAACTTGCTGGACCAAGCCTAGAGGTGAGGGAGTTGCTGCAGGGTCTGGGGGAAGTGGCTGCAGGGACAGAGAGGACACAGGACCCAGGAGACATTTATTTGGAACTGACCACTGTGGGAAATGACTGAGGGCTTTCTGGTTTGGCTTACTGAGAAGAGGGGAAGACAGATGGGAAAGCAGGTTATATGGTGCTGGAGACTGAACTGGGTCCCCTCCGCCCCGCCAGGATTCATGTGTTCATGTGCTGAGGCCCTAGCACCCAGTGAGGCAGTATCAGGAGATGGGGCCTTTGGGGAATGATGAGGTTTACATGAGGACCTGAAAGTGGAGCTCCGTGGTGGGACCGGTGCACCTGTAAGGAGAGGAAGAGACACCAGGGCTCTCTCTGCCCAGTGAGCGTCCGTCCACTTACCATGCTGGCACCCTGATCGTGGGTGTCAGCCTCCAAAACTGTGAGAAATAAATCTCTGTTGTTTAAGCCACGCAGGCTCTGGTACTTTCTTATGGCAGCCTGAGCAGACTGAGGACATATGGGGAAGAGAGCTTTGTTTTGCAGCCTACTGAGTGTGAGAAACTGATCTGCAGTCCAAGAGGCAAGCTGGGGCCAGGGAGACAGAGTGGGGACCTCATGAGCAGGCGGGAGCCGAGCTGGGGCTGTGTAGGACTCTTTCTGTGAAACAGGGTGAAGGCCGGGATTTGGGGAACACCAATAAATAACAAGAAGATGAGAGGAGGGAAGGGGCCAGTGAAGGAAGCTGAGCAGAACGCTCGCAGAGGTAGGACGCGAGCTGTGAGGAAGTGTCCGGGAAGACCCAGCAACAGAGTCAAAGGCACAGAGAAGCCACGGTGGAAGCACAAGGAGTGAAAGTTCCGGGGAAAGACAGGGTGTAGAAGTCAATGGGCCGTTGCTGTGGGGGATGTACAACCAAGAAAGGGTGACTTGTTTCCATTTTAAACAACAAATACGTGAACAGGCTTTTAGTCTGCCAGAAGCCAGCAGAGCCTTCTTTTCCTGTCTGTGATCTTCACCTGGCCTCCTGGGCCAGGGCACACCACTGTCCAAGGGCCCAGCCAAGCTTTCTGTGCATGAATGGCCACCTGTTGCCCCAGGAGTTGGCAATGCCCAACTTCCCAGCATACCTGCCCTTCCGCTGCTCCACCACCATGTCAGCTACACTGGGTGCCGACCACATGCCACACACCCAGCTCCACAAACATCAGTGAGTGTCTCGAAGAACCTTAGAGGGAAGCTGGACCAGAGCAGCCTGAGGTGAAGAACCCAGGCTTCAGAGAAGTCCGGTCACCTGTCCGGCGCCACACTGCTGCTAAGTGCTGTTTAGAATTTTAACACTGTGTGTCAAACTCCACTGTGCTTCCCTGCCTCAAAAGAGCCTTTCATTTCTTCCTTGGAAGAGCCACCCCACACTGACACAAACCCATTCAGGGCAAGAACAGGATGCACCTTCTGACGCGGCACTCCTGGGTAGACTGTTGTGGGAATGGCTCCCCAATTGTTTACCCCTTACTATTTTTACACCCTTGGGTGCTCCCTTCGCACATTGATTCTGGGCTGTCACGTGACTTGCTTTGGCCAACAATCATCAGCAAATGTGATAGACACTTATAAAACACTTGTGCTTTGGGTTTGTGTGCCCTCTTATTCTCTTTGGAACCCTCATGTGGAAAGCCCAGGCTGGCCTGCAGTAGTATGGGCAGACCACAAGGAGCACAAGTGAGCTGTTCCTGCCAGACCTCTCCAGATCAAGCAGTCTCCCAACAGGCGAGGCAGCGCCCCTTTGACCATCCAGCCGAGGCCCCAGATAACCCACAGGGTCATAGTAAGTGGTGTTTCCCATCTTAAGCCATCAAGCTTTGGGGTGGTTTGTCGCACAGCAAAAGCTAACTGATACAAGTCCTAAAAGAAGGCCCAAGCTAGCATCCCCTTCCAGTTCTGAAGCACTGGAGAATTCTTGGATCTCTAGTGTCCACAGAGTCTTTCTGCAATGTCAGAACCACTCAAGAATACAACACTGTATTGTTGGCCTGGAGGGTCACTTGTGCTCTTAAAGGGGGCGAGAAAAGGAAGAGGCCTTTACATACCTTCTCTCTGGGACACACATGGGCCTGCAGGCAGCCCTGATGGGTGCCAGGTTACTCAGGGACAAGGTGACAGTGGCATGCTGTTGCCATATTATCCCCAGCCGAGTGTTTATTCACTGATGCGAAAGGAAGGAGATCATTTCTCCAGTGAGCTCTACTGCAAAGGCTCCAAGGCAGCATTTCATCAAAGGGTGCTGGCGAGCACTGGGGAGATGGCAAGACCCAGCAACCTCCAGTTCCACTCAGCAAGGAGCTTGCTGCTTCCATTGCCAGAGTGGCGGAAAAATGAATGAGCACTCGAAAGCCAACCTGATCAGCGGCGCTTTGATAAGATGACAGAATTGCTCCCTCCTCCAGTCCAAACCCACTCTCTGTGGTGAACTATTATGGGAAGGAAGCATCAACTAATTAGAAGCATCTCTGGGACATGAGAAAAATCAGCACCTAAAATGCCTGAGCAGAGAGAATTCCTTGTTAAGAAGAGAGAAAACAAAACAAGAAACTGCTAGGATGTCACTTTGCCCAGGCATATTTATAAAGGGAGGAGATAAGAATTAATTGGGACAGGAGCTTCTACCCAAGCGACATAAAAGACACACTTATTTTTGCTGCTTTTACAGACCAAGTGCCTCTTCCAGGTGGGAAGAGATCCCTGGCACCACCTGCCATTTTGAAAAAATGACTTTTAGTCTTTGCTAGTTCTAATGAAGCTCAAAATTAAGATGGTTCCTTTGTTTACTACCCCTGTTTGGGAAGCCCTAGCCACCCATCAATAACACCAATGTCTGGATTAGTTATTTCTCATTGCCCAACCTATGGGGCATAGAAGAGTTTTACGAAGCCAACATGTGGGGCATTTCTCCCAAGAAAGCATGGACGCACCTCCCCATAGCGCGGAGCCGTTTATACTATGGTCCTTTCATAATCTGGATTTTGACAGAAAGGACTGATGCCTGACTTGGAGCGGGGCAAGGAGCGCTAGAAGTCAGAGACTTTATTCCTGTTACCCACTTTCATTTATAAGCTGAAAGCACTTGGGTAAGTCCCTTAACCCTGAGAAAATTCAATAAAACAAAGGGTTAGCGACTAATACATTACATCCTTTTAAAAAAACAAGTTGTGGTTTAAAAAGCCCCACATAACATGAGCTCTACCCTCTTAACAAATCTGTTGTTAACCATAAGCACACTGTTGTAAAGCCGCTCTCCAGAACTGACTCAGCCTGCACAACTGAAACTCCACACCCACTCAGCAGCAGCCCTGTTTCCTCCTTGCCCCAGCCCCTGCCACTCACCATTCTACACTCTGCTTCTGTGAGTTTGACTACCTTAGATACCTCGTATCGGTGGAATCGGGCGGTACTGGTCCTTTATGACTGGCCCATTTCATTTAGCATAGTGTTCTCAAGACTCAAATATATATTCTTACAATGATATACTCACTGTTTCCATGGTAAGTGGTTTCATATATTAACTTATTTAACCCTCACAGAAACCCTTTGAGGTAAGCTAGCATGATTATCTCCTTTTGATAGATGAGGAAACTGAGGCACTGGGAGGTGAAGTGAGGTGCTTATGCTTACCTGCTGTGTAAGTGGCTCCAGACTCCTTTTTTTTCCCCAAGACAGGGACTCACTCTGTTGCCCAGGCTGGAAGGCTGGAGTGCAGTTATGCGATCATCACTCACTGTAGCTTTGACCTTCTGGGCTCAAGTGATCCTCTCAACTCAGCCTCCCAAGTAGCTGGGAGGAAGGGTGCATGCCACCATGCCCAGCTAATTTTAAAAATTTTTTGTAGAGAGGAGGTCTCACTATATTGCCCAGGTTGGCCTCGAACTCCTGCGCTCAAACGATCCTCTAGCCTTGGCCTCCCAAAGTGCTGGGATTACAAGTGTGAGCCACCACATCCAGCCCAGACTCCATTCTCTTGAACATAACATCATGTTCTTTTTGTACAGTTTAAAATTTCTATTTTAGCAAGTAGGCTCACAGAGATACTGAAGTCACTAAGGATGACAGCAAAAGATGGGGCAGGGAGAATACATGAGATGTGGTGTCGGAGAGATCTACCCTTGCATAGTTCAAAGTGGTCATTCATAGCAGGAAGGGGATGGCCTTGGAGCCAGGGAGACCTGGGCCCAGTCCTGGCTCTGCCTCTGCTCTAGGCACTTGGGAAACACCAGCGAGCAAAACCAAGATCCTTGCCTTGTAGAGGCATACTAGCAGGTGAGACAAATGACAAACAATAAATATTCTAGTATAGAAGGGGAAACGTGTTATGGAAAAAACACTGGAGCTGAGAAGGCTGGGTGGGGAGGCTGGCTGGAATTATACAAAGGGTGCCACTGAGATGGTGATATTTCAGCAGACCAGAAGAAGGTAAGACAGTCGATTGTGAGGCTGGAGCACATCTAGGGGATGGGGTTCCACACAGAGGGGAGAGCTAGTGCAAAGGTCCAGAGAAGGGGCACTCCCAGACATATGAGGGAGAGCAAAGAGGCCAGCCTGTGTGCAGGAGCCAATGTGAGCCAGCGTAGAGGGCCCTGAAGCCGGGGATGGCATGGGGGTGGCAGAAAGGCCGTGGCAATGACTCTAAGTGGCATGGGAAGCTGTGCTGGCTTTTGACCAGTGGAGTGACACGAACTGATACTTAGCTTTTATGGTGATTTAGATGATGGTGGCTCAGATCAGGGCAGCAGAAGTGGAGGTGGGAGAAGCGGTTGGTTTTGAACCTAGCCTGTTTCTTGGTGGACTAGATGTGGGTAGGAGAAAAAGATGGGAGTCAAGGATGATGCCAAGAGTTCTGCCCAAAGTAACTGGATGAATGAAGTGGCTGTCAGCTAACCTGGGAAGGCTGCAGATGAACAAAGTTACAGGATCCCTGAAAAGACATGGGGAAGTCCTATATCCCATACCTGTGAATGTGGCCTTATTTGGAAAGACGGTCTCTGCAGAAGTGATCAAGATGAGGTCATTAGGCTGGGACTTTATCCGATGTCATTGGTGTCCTTATAAGATGAGGAGAAGAGACACAGACAGGCCTGGAGTCGACGTGAAGGTGGACAGGGAGAACACCTCGTGATAAAGAAGGCAGAGCTGGGATTGACGCAGCTGCAAGAAACAGACAGCCAAGGATGGCCAGCACACCGGAAGCAAAGAGGAAGGCGTGCAACAGATTCTGCCCGGAACCTTCAGAGAGAGAGTGCAGCCCTGCTAACACCTTGACTTGGGACTTTCAGCCTCCAGAACTGAGAGAAAATACATTTTTGTTATCTTAAGCCACCAGTTTATGGTACTTTGTTGTGGCAGCCCTAGCAAACTATAAGGGGTAAGCTAACAGTTCAGTTTTCCACATGTTAAATGCTGAAGATGTCATGAAGGCGGTGGGACTTCTGAGTCCAGAGTCTGGGAAAGAGGCCCAGGCTGCTGACGAAGTCTGGGACTCATCTGCAAATAGAACCCACTTACAGCCATGGGGCTGGATGAGGGCAGAAAGGCATAACGGTATATATGGGAAGAGAAGAGGGCCACGGACTGAGCCTGGGGCACTCCAAAGTTGAGACTCAGACGAGCAGAAACTATCAAAGAAATCTGAGTTGGGGCAGCCCAGGAGGTAGGAGAAAAACCCAGAGCGCAGAGTCCTGGGGCCTGCATTCCTCCCGTGGCTCCCACGGCTCCTGGTGGGCCAAGGCCTCCCTGCTGACCTGCCTGCAGCCACCTCTCCTCTCCCCATCACAGGCTAAGCCCCAGGCAGCCCACTGAACATACCACCCTCAACTGCCTCCACCCCTTGTCTTCAGACAAGTTGTCTCCTCTGCCGGCTATCCCTTGCCCTCCTGCTTGCTGGGTCTCAGCCTAAGGGGTTCCCTGCCCTGTGATGCTTTGGACCACCCCAGGCACAGGGAGGCACCCTGCCCCCTTCTCAAGCCCCCCAGGATGCTACCCTTGCCTCAACCCTAGTGCTGACCTCCTGTCCCGGGGTTGATGGAGATGCCTGTCTCTGTACACCACTGGCTCCCCAGCCCAGGCTCTGGCACAGAGCTGGCCTGCAAGAAGCATTTGCTGAAACTGATGAATCCAAACATGGATAGCTGACATGGACCTCTTCTGGAAGCTACATCATAACCCGTATTAACACTAAGTTTGGAGTCAACGAAAACATATGAACTTTAAAAGTAAGGTTTCTTAAGTTATATCTCCCCTTCTTGTACCTGTTCAGTTGATCTGCAAGTCTCAAGTAGAGCAGTTTACATATACTCTTATGAAACTTTTAGATCTTGAGAAATCTAACTCAGACTAGTGAGATATTCGGGTCTTAGTTCTATCAGTTTCTATACTAGTTTTCAGGCTTTGCTTTCTGTTCTCCACAAACTTCACTGAGCACAACATCAATGTCTTTACTGAAGTCCTTAATGCAAAACAAAGCCGGGCAGGGGCAGGAAAGAAGCCTGTATCATTTCCCTACGGTTGTACCTCTGGCTCAGTTACGGCCCCCTCATACAGATATGTATTAAGCACCCACGGTGGCATTGTTCTAGGTGTTGGGAATTCATCAGTTAACTAAACAAAGATCTGGCTGGGTATGGTGGCTCATGTCTGTAATCCCAGCACTCTGTGAGGCTGAGGCGGGCAGGTCACTTGAACTCAGGAGTGTGAGACCAGACTGGACAACATGATGAAATCCTGTCTTTAGAAAAAGCACAAAAATTTATCTGGGCATGGTGGCACATACCTGTGGTCCTAGCAACTAGGGAGGCTTAGATGGGAAGAGACCATCTAAGCCTGGGAGGTTGAGGCTGCAGTGAGCTATGATTACACCCCTGTACTCCAGCCTGGGTGACAGAGTAAGACTCTGTCTCAAAACCAGACCAAACCAAACCAAACCAAACAACCCCACCACACAAAGATCCTTGTTCTCAGTGACTTCTCCACAGGTACTGCCTTTCAACTTGTTGTAAATTTACCTACTTATATGACTTCATGTGGATTCCATCTTTTCCGCATACATTTCATGGCAGATCCTTTGCCAAATGCTTTGTTAAAACCAGAGACATTATACCTATAATATTCCCTGGCCTGCCAGCCCAGGAGAAAAGGAGATTTCTCTGGTCTACACAGTTCTTACTAAACTCAGGTTGGCTCCTGGCATTCACTACCTTCTTTTCTAGAATTCATAATCAAAAATTTTAATAATGCACACTGGACTCTTCCTTTCTCTGAAAATTCTGAAATTAAGGGTTTTTTCCCCCCTTTCCTAGAAACCAGAAAATCATTTGGCCACTTTCTGTTTTTTGTGACCTCTCCTTTTCTCTCTGACTCTGCTAAGCTTACCAAAAGCAATTCCATCTCTCTCTCTCTATTTTTCCCAGTGTCCTAGGATATCATTATCTGAACCTGAATTCTGAACTTGAGATAGCTGGGCGTTCTGATAATTTTTCCATCTATCCTGGACTCCAATTTCCTCCCACCAGTATGAGTCTCACCCTTCTGAGTCTCAAATCTTTCTTTTTAATGCCCCTCTAACCTCAATACTTTCCTCCTCTCTTCCTCCATTTCACCTTACACAAAAGCTGTCTTTCCAGAGGAGATGTCGTCCTCAGGAAATCAGTCGAATAAAACCAGCTTTGTAGCAGTCTCCATTCTCTGTAGGATCCCACATCCATCAGGTGCTCAGACCCTGCCCTTCAAGATGTACCGTCTCTACCTGTAGGCCACCCGGTGTTTTCTCTCACTGGGCCTCCAACCGTGGTCACAGCAATGACAGTAGCTGTGCCGATGCCTCCCCACCCCCCGGGAAACTGACTTGGCAATTCACTGTCCTCATCCTAGTGAATTTCTAAAAACTCAATAAACTTTATCTTTGCCCTGTCTCCCACCACTTGAAGCTTTGGTGGCAATGATGATGGTGATGATGATGATGATGTTGAAGTTTCTCTCCCTTCTCCCCATCCCCTTCTGAAGAAGTGCTTTCCAGCAGGGTTTTTTTTTTCCCCAGGGTCTATGTTTGAGGAATATAAAAAGTTAGGATGCCCACATACATTAGCATAACTATTGGGTTATATTTACATATTTTAGGTTACTAATAGGTTCTTTATGATTACTTGACTTTCAGGCAGGTGCTTTTTGTTTTTAGTTTTTTCTTCTACTTCTCAATGCCTTCTTCATTTCAGGGACTTGCTGACTCTGATGCTTAGAAATCCTTTAAAGTACATGTGAAGAAGAATCATGTATGAGAAAGGACAGAAGAAGAGCCAGAAGGGGGATTGACAGAGTTGCAAAATACTTGCAGAATTTAAAAGATAACATTTTAAATTGTCTCTCACTCCTCATGGCTAAGCATTCAGAAAAGATACAGAAAATCTCAACTACAAATACATTCTTTAAATAAGAAGAGAATGTTCTGAATGGCTTCTTCCTGGGGCTTTGTCTTTATTACTTGGTTTCACAGAAATTGCCAGTCTAGAACAATCAGTTCACAGGACTGTTACAAAATACCATTTACTGGAAACCTAGAAATGGAACTGCTGCTAAAACAGGGTTGGCGGCAGTGGATGGGACTGGGGTCCTTTCTGGGGAGGGGGGCCCACGATGCTATTCCTCTATCTTATTCCTCTATCCCCACCTCAGTTTTGTCTCTTAGGGAAAAGATGTGAAATCACTCTTACACGTATATAAAGGTGTTCATTTCCTCTCTCTCAGACATTCTGAAAACTGCTTACTTGTGCCTGAAGAACCAGGTATTATGGCGTGAAGAGGGGGAGAAGTACCAGGTGCAAGACCATCTGAGAGTCAGGAATCATAGAAATCTCACATTTGCATTTCGTGCTTGGCTCTAGGAAAAGGTATGTACACTGCAGGCTGACTTTCTACCTTATGATTAAGAGTTGTGTGATTCTGAAATCCTTAAATGTTCTACATTGAGATCACTTGGCTTAAAAAAAAATAATAATGAGGAAATCTCATAAACTTCCAGAGAGAAAAACAGGTCACATCAAGGACTCAGAATGGCTCTGGGCTTTTCATTAGTAACACCAGAAGCTGAAAGGCAGTGAAGTGTTAGCTTCAAAATTCAGAGGGGAAATTTTTTTCAAGTGAAAACGCTGCAACCAACTAACCATCATTGAGACTGAGGGAAGGACAAAGGCACTTTCAGACCCACATGGCATCAAAAACTTTGCCTCCCAGGCACTCTTTCTCAGGAAGCTGTCAGAGGATACACTCCCTCCCTAAAACGGACAAATTAAAAAGTAGGAAGTAGGTCCAAGAAAAACAGAGATCTAAGCCTCAGAGGTACAGCGAAAGGAAGTCCCCGCACGATGCTCGGCAGCTTGCCTAGGGAATGACAAGTCCAGGATGGAGCAGAAGGAGGAGGATTCAGGAGTTGGGGATCGAGAGTTCACAGGATGCTTGTGAGCATCTGGCAGATGCCATGGGTAGGCATTTGGGAGAATGTGCAATGGGCAACTCACAGACAAAGCAGTCTTTTAAAGGCAATTATTAACTCAAAGGAAAACAAAAAGTTATATAAGAAAGGAAACCTAATCCCAGAACCATAGTTGGCTCCCTAGTGAATAATATTTAAATCATCAACATACTGTAAACACTGACCATGAATTTTGCCCGCCTGTATAGCTCCACTGGGAGGATGGGGAGAAGTGAGGGCGGGTGGTACAAGAGGGCCCAATTCTCTAATGGGAAGTCAGTAGGTCATGTTTAAAACCAATAAATTAGGAACGCAGTCTAAGTATCTAGTTTAGAGGGGTCAACACCAGAAAAAATAGCAAAAAGATATTAAAGAGGTTGTTTGGGGAGAGGGCCTGCGGGCCAGAGAGAGTCTGAGAAGGGCACTGCTGTTTGAATTTTAAACTGCTTTTAGAAAACCCTGATAGAAAACAATTTAAGGAAGAATACACTGCCTTGAAATTTTTATATAAACCAGCTTTTAATAGGAGAAATGGGGTGACAAGGCAACTCAAAATGAGAGGTTAGGGTGGAGGAGAAGAAAGAGGAAGTATTACAAAATTCTCAGCGTGAAATCGTTCAGATTCAGAATCTATAAATGTGATTTTCCTGCTGCTGCAAACTTCCAAGCACAGCACTCCTGCAATGCTCCCTTAGCCGCAGCCCTCAGGGAGGGGGCCCGGCTGCCAGGAACTTTCCCAACATTGCTGCCACCCTCACTATACCTGTTCCCGGCCCAAGCAGAGGCCACAGCAGGAAATGTGTGTGCCGTCTCGCCTCCAGTTGGGAGCTGGAATGCTCTGGAAGGTTCAATTCCTACGTGGGACATGCCAAGAACTCTAAGGAGTTCTAAGCTAAGTTCTCTAAGCCAAGAACCCTGCAGAGAGTGGGGAGCACAGTGAGATGCAGCTGATGACAGCTGACACAAACGCTGACGGCTGAATTTAGAAAACAGGGGGGAATGGGCATGGGTCACTCATCAGCACTTTACCCCAGCGGATAGGGTTAACGGTGAAAGTCAGTCAAGGAGGGGAAGCTCATCAAAGAGGATACAAAGGATATTTTATTTGACAGAGAGCTTCTCCTCCTTAAGGGCCATAGACATAAAAAGGCAACATCTTCCCTTCGGACTAGGAAAGTGTTAAATTATACTTGTGTTTACTCTCTCATTTCCAAGGCCTGGGAGTGGGATGGGATATTTATTTTTATTATCTCTCTGATGTGTTTAGAGACCCTAATGAGGGCAGAAAGTAAACAAACATATGATTGAAAACAGAGATGTCAATATACACTCTCTACCTATTGTTGATACAGGAGAAAGCAATTTCAATAAGATTGAAACAATTAGACTTGAAGATTGCCATATGCAAAGCACATGGCAATCTTCGGAAGAAAGAAAATGGAAGCCTACTGTTCTGTGTGTAGAAAAAATAAACCACTGACTGTTGGTGGTTTTTTCTTCTGATTATATTAAAGTAAATGCCTGGATGTTATATTTACTGAAGTTGAAAACTGTACTGAGGTTATGTAAGAGAATATTCCTATTCTTAGGAGACACACACTGAAGTAATTGGTAAAATACCATGAAGAATGTAACTTGCCCTCAAATGGTTCAGAAAAATATTATGTGTGACTATTAAAAATAAATCTGGATTGCTCTCGCTCTCTCTCTCGCTCACCCCCACCCCCACCCCCGCCCCATTCCCTAACCCCAAGAAACAGAAGGACAAAGTAAATGGAGCAAAATGTTAACAACAGTTGGGCCAGGGGCAATGGTTCACACTTATCATCTCAGCACTATGGGAGGCCAGGAATTGGAGATCAGGCTGGGCAACACAGCGAGACCTCTATCTCTAAAAAAAAAGAAAATTAAAAAATTAGCTGATGCAGTGGTACACACCTGCAGTCTCAGCTGCTCTGGAAGCTGAAGTGGGAGAATTGTTTGAGCCAGGAGTTCCAGGTTACAGTGAGCTTCGATTGCACCCCTGCACTCTAGCCTGGGCAACAGAGCAAGATCCTGTTTCAATAAATAAATAAATGTTGAATTTGGGTAAAGCCTACAGGATGTTCTTTGTACTATTCTTATTTTCGATATGCTTTTGGAAATTTGAAATTATTTCCAAATAAGAAGTTAAAAATAATATAAAATCAAATGGAGCTGTAAGAAAATCACTGAGGTTTCACAAGCATTCCAAAAGCATCCTGGTGAGTGCTGTATACCAGACTCTCAATCTAACAAGCTTCCTAGGCTAAAATCCTTGTCTTTTTTAATTAGAAATTTTTTTTTGAGATGGGGGGGGTCTCACTCTGTTGCCCAGGCTAGAGTGCAATGGGGAGACCTCGGTACACTGCAACTTCTGCCTCCCAGGCTTGAGCAATCCTCCTGCCTCAGCCTTCTGAGTGGCTGGGGCTGCAAGCACTTGCCACCACACCCAGCTAGTTTTTATATTTTTTGTAGGGATGGGGTTTTGCCATGTAGGTCAGCGATCCTCATGGGATTGCCTTGGCCTCCCAAAGTGCTGGGATTACAGCATGTGAGCCCCCATGCCTAGCACCTTGTCTTTTGAAATAGAGTTAGAACCAGTGAAACAGTATCAGAATGTTCAAGGTAAAAGAAAATGACTCTTTCAGGGTTTAACTCTGTAATGGCCCAAATTCAAGGCTGAATGATCAGCTGCTCTAACACAGCTTTGGTTTAAAAGAAAGGAACCATCTAGCTGTCTTACCAACTTAAGATAATTCAGAAAAGGAGGTCTCCAAAAGTTTGGGCCCTACTGGTAAGTCTGTACCCTTCAAAGATGCAGCATGCATTGAGGCTGGCATGTATTAGGATAAAGCTGCATTAAAAAAATGCATAATGTATGCAGGGGAAATGATTTACCTAAAAACTGGGGTACCAGAGCCATGCAAGACCTCCAAACACTGCAGCTAGAAAAGACTATGACTCTATCCCTTGTTGTTAAACACATGGGCACAGCCAATCTACCCAGTGGATTTATTTTGGTTTTTAAATTTCAGGATCAGTCACTGGAGGGGATCACAAATGGCACCTTGGTGAGCCTGCAAAGGGTGATGGCCTCATATGAGTTTGTACATTTGTTTTATGAAGCTTTCCGTATTTCGGTTGGCTATTTTTAATAACCTGTATATGTTGGAGAGACACACACACACACACACACACACACACACACACACACACACAGACTTGCTCTGTCGCACATGCTGGGGTACAATGGTGCGATCTCAGCTCACTACAACCTCCACCTCACAGGTTCAAGCAATTCTCCTGCCTCAGCCTCCCGAGTAGCTGGGACTACACGCATGCACCACCATGTCCAGCTAATTTTTGTATTTTTAGTAGAGATGGGGTTTCATCACATTGGCCAGGCTGGTCTCAAACTCCCGACCTTGTGATCCACCCGCCTCAGCCTCCCAAAGTGCTGGGATTACAGGAGCGAGCCACCACGCCCGGCCATATGTTAGATAATTAACAATAAAAAAGTTTACAATTAGAGCAAAGCAAAATGAAAACAAAAGTGCACTTTCCCAGGCAGCTGCAAAGGATGGTGGAGGAGTAGGTCCTGGTGCTCCACGGTTGAAGCCATTTCCTGTGCCGCTTGGCAGCCATTGTGGCTAAATAAGTACTGCTGAGCCAGAAGGTGGCTGTGGTATGCTACGAGGGCATCAACATTTCTGGCAGTTTCTACAGAAACAAGTTGAAGTACCTGGCCTTCCTCTGCAAGCAGATGAACACCAACCTGGAGAAGAACACCAACCCTTCCCGAGGCCCCTACCACTTCCAGGCCTCCAGCCGCATCTTCTGGCGGACCTCAAGGCATGGCTGCCCCACCAGGCCAAGTGAGGCCAGGCTGCCCTGGACCGCCTCAAGGTGTCTGATGGCATCCCTCCACCCTAGGACAAGAAAAAGCAGATGGTGGTTCCTGCTGCCCTCAAGGTTGTGCATGTGAAATCTACGAGAAAGTCTGTCTACCTGGGGTGCCTGGCTCATGAGGTTGGCTGGAAGTACCAGGCAGTGGCACCACCCTGAAGAAGAAGAGGCAGGAGAAGGCCAAGATCCACTACCAGAAGAAGAAACAGTTCGTGAGCCTATGGAAATGTGCTGAAAAGAATGTGGAGAAGAAAACTCACAAATACACAGAGGTCCTCAAGACCCATGGACTCCTGGTCTGAGCCCAGTAAAGACTGTTCATTCCTCAAAAAAAAAAGTGTGTGCCTCATTCAGATGTCCTCCACCCCATCTGACCCTAATGCCTATAGTTCAAAGCAATAGAAGCAAAGCCCTTCAAACTAATATTCAAGAAAATCATCAAAGTGTACATATACTAGTTACATATTGGCTTAATATTCATATTGGGGTATGGATGACCGATAGCTTAGTGTCCTTCCAGAGTGCAAGGCTTTTTGGAAGTAGTGAAAAGTGAGTGCTCAGGGATGGGCGTGAGGTGAGGAACGTGCTGGGCAGTTGGGGGAAGGTGTTAAAGCTGGGGCAGGACCTCCAAGGCTCACCTGGCCCCTTAATGAGGCTGCAGCTTGGCTGGACAGAGAGCTGTGGTTCTCAGCACAACAAAGCTTGGCCATGGAGCTGCCTTCTGTCGGGCTGACTAATGCCTTCTTACTTGCACTCCAGTTTGCAGTAAAAGGGGAGGGTTTGGTTTTTTTAATTGCAAATTTCCCTCCATGTCCTTGGAAGAGTCAATTATAATAAACCAATATGTCAAATTGATGTGGTTTGGATGTGCACCTCCTCCAAATCTCATGGTGAAATATGATTCCTAATGTCGAAGGCGAGTCCGGGTAAGAGGTGATTAGATCATGGGGGTGGATCTCTCATGAATGGTTTAGCACCATCTCCTTGGTGATAAGTGAGTTATCGCTCAGTTCATGTGAGATCTGGTTGTTTAAAAGTCTAGGACCTACCCTCCACCCACTTGTCCCCATTCTCGCCATGTGACATGCCTGTTACTGGTTTGCCTTCTGCCATGATGGTAAGCTTCCTGAGGCTCTCACCAGACGCCGAGCAGGTGTTGGTGCCATGCTTCCTGCACAGCCTGCAGAACCATGTGCCAATGAAACCTCTGTTTTTATAAATTGCGAGGTCTCAGTTTTTCCTTTAGAGTCATGTAAAAAAAATTGACTAACACAGATTCTGCTGCTGTTTAAGATCCTGTGCAGCCAGTCTGGGTTTCTAACCTCAGAAGAGTGGCCAACACAGGAGATCACTAGTCTCCTTCCAGTTTTGTCCTGTTGAACGGCACAGAAGATTGGTTATATGGAAATCAGAGAGAGGAGTCACTGACAAAGATGAAAATGTAGAACTCTTTTGATAGGTGGACGAGTAGGGTGGTTTCAGGTACAGGTTTTGGAGACAGATCAAGCTGAATTTGAATTGCGGCTCCACCATGATTGTGAGCAAGTTATTTAACCTCTCTCAACTTCAGTTTCTTTAACCGCAAAATGGAAATCAAAACAGTGAGGTCTGAATGGGATCACATGTGGCACACCTTGTACAGGCTGGCATAAAGCAAGTGCTCAGTACATTTAACTGTGATGATTGCTTCTGTTCTCATAACACTTCCATTAACTGGTGCTTGGAACATCTCATTTTCCCCTTGCATAATTAATCTTCTACTTTGGTTGATGCCAGAAGTACAGTTTTGCAATATGGTGACATTGCACATACTCCAAGTATGTAAGCACCAGACACCTTTCAGTGACACTGCTATAGGGCTTAGTAACTTGCCACCAGGCAGCCCACATAATTGTCTTGCTGAGACCACAGAGCCCTTCCCTATACTTCAGCTGAACACACTGAAATTCTTCCAGTCTCAGGAACAACATTGCTGCTTTTCAACAATAGATTTACTTTCTCAAGATCTGTAACGTCAGCTGGGTGCAGTGGCATACAGCTATAGTTCCAGTTACTTGGGAGGCTGACATGGAAGGATTGCTTGAGCCCAGGAGTTTAAGGCAGCCTAGGCAACACAGCAAGACCCTGTCTCTGAAAATAAATCCATAACATCTATAGTGTGGAAAACATAACACCCTTGGAGCTGTAGGGAGAA
The DNA here is from genome assembly GCF_001604975.1 of Cebus imitator. Lineage (NCBI taxonomy): Eukaryota > Metazoa > Chordata > Mammalia > Primates > Cebidae > Cebus > Cebus imitator. Next base: position 224,508 of record NW_016107865.1, read on the forward strand.
AGCTGCTCTTCTGTGAATGGAGTGGATGGTATTGACTAGCTGCAGAATTTGGGCTTGGGTTGCTTTTTGGTTTTATCTCTTTTTTTAAGCAAGGATTAGAGACTTTCACTGCTTCTCTTGTCCACCTTCACATCTTTACTTCTTAGATCAGCAGGAAGGATATCTGGAGTGACGGAATAATCTCAGGGAGAAGTCATTGGCTGGGGCATGTAGCTGGCTAACTGGTCACACAATTGGGTTTGCATATTTTTTTTTTCTCTGTGTTATTGAAGGAATATTTGGTGGGAAAGTTATTTTCTTATATATATATATATATATATATATATATATATATATATATTTTTTTTTTTTTTTTTTTTTTTTTATTTTTTTTTATTTTTTTTTTAATTTTTTTTTTTTTTTTGCATTTTAAGTTCTGGGGTACATGTAAAGAACATGCAGGATTGTTGCATATGTACATATATGGCAATATGGTTTGCTGCCTCCATCCCCATTACCTATATCTGGCATTTCTCCCCATGTTATTCCTCCCCAACTCCCTACCCCCCACTGTCCATCCCCTAGTCCCCCCACACAGACCTCAGTGTGTGATGCTCCCCTCCCTGTGTCCATGTGTGGGTTTGCATGTTGAGTGCTGAGTGCCTTGCAGTTTATAAAACACCTTCAGAGCCCATTTCACCCTCACAGTCACCCTAGAGGAAGCCAGGGAAGCTGTAGTATTTTTATTACAACTTTACAAATGAGGAAACTGAGGCTTCGAATTAAGTAGCTTGCTCAATATTCCATAGCTAAGCAATGGTGGATGTATGGTATGACCAAATCCTCATTTCCATTCTCCCGGTGAGTTGTTTGTTTTACATGCCCAAGATGATCTATTAGGATGGGGAAACATATTACATCTTCTACTTCTAGTTATTTTTAGCTTGCCCTTTTAACTTTTAACTTTTGTTTCATAGTATCACTAATGTATTAGACTTATATGTGCATGTAATTTAAAATTAAATACTCATCCTCTTGGGTTCCAGCTCCAAAAATTTTTTACTGATAAGGGTGCATGATTACAATAGCTTGGAAGCCACAGCTCTAAAGAGGAGTCTTACTAATCCTGGAGATTAATAGATCCTTCTGCTTTTTTGCTATTATTGGTTACTTTTGGTCAGGAACTTTTACTGGTCTGTAATCTTCAGATTACACCACAACCTTGTGAAGTCATAATCCTGATTTTCTAGAGTAGCAGAAGGTGTCTTCTATCTCCTAGAAAGTCTAAGGCTGACATGAATCATCTTTTGTTGTCAAAGGCTTTCCAGTGCTATGCAAACATGACGGCTCCCAGCTCATAAGCAGAGACACCCCCATTTCCAGTATCATTTGTGATCACTTACAAACAGCAGAGGTTCAAGTAACCATATGGGTTCCCAGGCGTTTGCACATTGGTTCTTGAATCATAATAAGCCCAAGCTTCTTTTTATCAGTTTATGTTACTAGACTTGCCACTTTGTGGCATTTAAGAGCATGGCACTTCCAATAAACACTATATTGGAAGTTTTAAGAAGGAAGGAATTGTTGTTTGATTTGTTCACTGCTCCATCCCCAGCACTGCTTGGAACCCACTTGGTTCCACTAGCTGTTGACTGGCTGAATCAACGGTGGATTAATGGTTACTCCTCAATTTTATCTTTCCTCTTGACCAAGACACTCCTAAAATGACAGTAAAGGAGTGAAAAAGAGTTCAAAGACAATAGAAATGGGAGATATCAGCAAACAAGGGCATGGTTTTGGAAGACAGGTGAGGAGTGATTGCTGACTGAGTAGAGTGGAGGATACGGTGACCTATGTGTCTAAGGAAGGAGTAGGATGCAAACTGAGCATATCTGCCTGGGATATAACTCTTGGGAGGCCTGGGAACTGAAGGCACTATGTACTTCAGATGGCAGGGGTGATGTGAGGGGAGACTGCTTGAGTCTGAAGGTTGATTACTAGAGAGATGGGTTAGAAGACGATCCAGACCAGGGGACAGGAGGCATGGTGAAGGGATGGGGTGATGGGCAGGCTAAACGGAGAGGATGGAGTGAGGGTGGCCACTCTCAGGCGTGATGCCCTTGGGTCTCTCCTCCATCTGCGCTTGGAGCACCCTCCAGGTAGGAAAGGGGAGAATTCATCTCTGAAAAAACAGTGAGAAATTCTTTTAAGAAAAGGCCTTTATATGCTGGCAACTGAAAATTCTCCAAAGAAATGATAAGTTCACAATGTAATCCCCCTGTACAATGGGCCACCAGTTAAAAAGCTCCGCGTGCCTGTAATCCCAGCTACTCAGGAGGCTGAGGCAGGAGAATTGCCTGAACCCGGGAGGCGGAGGTTGTGGTGAGCCGAGATTGCGCCATTGCACTCCGGCCTGGGTANCTCTACTAAAACACCCTAAACCTCTCAGCCACTTGTAGTGCCTCACTCTTAAATATGAATGACCAAGGATCACCAGACAGTTAAAGAAAGCACCTACATGAAACAGACTGACACAATGACAGGAATAGAGGAATATGGAAGCTATACAATGAGTAGAAGAGAACTTCAAAAACACTTATTAATGTCCTCAGACAGAGAAACCAAAACCAGGATGCAACAGCAAGAGAAAAAGCAGAAAACAATAAAAAAACTTTTAGAAATTAAAAATATGACAGGTGACATAAAAATTTTATTAGAAGGCGTGTAAGAGTCTTCAAAAAAGAAAACAAAAGCAAACACAGAGGAAATTGATAGAGTTTTAGACTCCTTGAGTTCCGATATCTGACAAAAGGAATTCTAGAAAAAGAAAACCAAGTAAATGGGAAGGAAGAAATTAAACAAAACAAAACAAAACATCACCACTATAAGAACATTTTCCAGAATTGAAGAAGATGCATTTCCAAATTAAAAGGGCCCACCAGTGGAGTGCCCAACCCAAAGAAAGAAAAAAGACCTCCATGGCACATTATCAAGTAATTTCAGATCAACAGTGATACAGAGAAGATCCTAAAAGCTTTCAGAGAGCAAAAGAGGTCTCACATAGAACTGGCATCTCCTATTAAGAGTGACTCTAGGGCTAGATGACAATACAAAAATGGCTTTAAAATCCCAAGTGAAAATTATTTCCAATTTTGAATGTTCTGTAGCCACCAAATTACTAATCAAGTCTGAGGACAGATCCAAGATATTTCCGTATTTTGAAGACCCCAAAAAGTTATCTTTTATGTAGGATGCCCCTGGAAGATTAGTCCCAGCAAAAGAGGGAGTAAATCAATCAGAAGAAGACAAGCTGCCGGTCAGTGGACTTCCCAGGACAATAGGGAGGGAGGCCATTGTCACAGCATAGCAGCATAGCAGGCCAAGGGCCTATTGGGCTCCAGAAAATACAGGGGAATTGATGGGTTTATTCAGTATGTCTGACCAGCTGAGCAAAAAAACAGTGACAGGATATGCCCAGTCTAGTGGGCAAAATTAAGGACAAACATATAGGTAAGAATACAAGTAAATCCCATGAGGCAATAATTTTAGGACAAGCAAAAACCTACATACGAGGTAAAGTGTAATTGCCAATATTGCCTAATATTGGTAGATAAAGACAGAATCAATAAGCATGTTTTTAAGACACAAGGAAATAAATATTCCTTGGCTTTGTAAGTGAACAGTATAGATGCCTCTCACTATCCAAACACTTAGCCTTCATCCTTTAGAAGGGAACAGATTTGGATACTTTTCTGAAATCTGTTCCTCATCATTTGAAATTCCACTACTCACATCTGAAACCCAGAAACCAAATAAATTTGGATGTACAGTGGCTCTCATTTTCTGAGCTTGTTATTTGACTTAGAAACTGGACAGATTCAGACACTTGATATTTACAAGCTTGATATAACCATATACCTTCACTGAGAATTGAAAAGCCATAGGGAAGGGATGGAAGAAGGAAGGGGGGTAGAGATGTGACAGCCAAACCCTCCTCTACAGTGATGGAAGGTTCACAGGTCACTGAAATACCAAAAACTGATATATGAAGACGTACTCATATACACACATTTCATGGAGATACAGAGTAAATGCTAGAAGAAACAGCTAAAAGAGTGAAAAGTGGTTGCCTCTAGGGAGACAAGACTAGCAATGGGCAAAGACAGGGCAAGGAACTGGCATTGGATTAAGTTTTTAGTACAACTTGGTTTTTAAACTATACATGTATTATTCTGAGGAAAACAAAGCACACAAACAGTTTAATAAAAACATAATAAGAACACCAGCCTAGAGATACAGGTTCTGGCTCAACGTCTATCACTAGCCAACTGTGTCTGGTTGAGCAAGACACTTTGATCTCTAGGTCTTAGTTGCTTCATCTATAAAACGAGGAGTTGGAGTCCTTCCCAACTGTCCAATTCTATGACCGCATGGTTCTAATGTGCTAATTTGGGTTCTCTGCCAGTGTTGGTGGTGTCATCCAAACTTGACTTCCTGGACTGTAATATGATTTATCACTGTGCTAGGAAAATAGCATTTTATTACATAGATGTATATCTCAAAAATAGAGGCATTTGGAATGAACGTACAATATGGGAGTCTTGTGATTTGCCAGAGAAATGAAGGAATGTAAATTGTGACTATTTTGCAGAAGTGCAATATGGAAGAAAACACAGGATGGTCAAAGAAGATAACACAACATGGCCACCAAGAAAAAACAACTAAGCAATAATAATCAAACAGACAAGGAGGGTTAGACCCTGACCAGTTCTAAATGAGACAAGGGCTGGGGAGAGGAGAAATGGGACCTTGGTATTTATACACGTGTGTGGAGAAGTCCGAATGGTAAATGATTTTGGCAAAAGCTTGAGACTGGGGATGAAAAACAATGAGAAAGATAGAAGCTGTAATATTTTACAAGAGACTTACAAGTATTTTACCGTTGGGGGATATAGAAGGAAGAGCTCACAGGGTTTGTCATCGAGGACAAAGGTACAGAAAAGATGCAAGACAGCAGGGACACCAGAACTACAGGTTTTCAGGAATCACAACATCTCAGAGAGAGTCAACCTTGGATTCTACTCCAACCCATGTTTGATGTATGCAGAATGGAAGGCGAGGGTGAAAAGGAGAGGGCGGGGACTCTGCCTTTGCTGGCGTAAGCAAGCCCTAGGTCAAGAGTATAGAACAAAATCTGACAGGGTGACACTCATCATTGCTGAAACTGACTTCTCTTGTGGATTTGGAAAGTCCTTCCAAAAGAAACAGCACACTTCCTTTAGATCCAGGCAGTAAAATTCATTTTTATATCATTCGTTAAACATTTAAACCATTCACTTAAAAAAAGAACAAACATTTTTATGGTGGTAAAATAAACTGCTCATTCTTACGGACACAGTACTGTTTCATGTCTTCAGGAGAATCATAGCAAGTGTGTATTGAGCACTTACAGTCCATAGACCATTCTAAGAGCTTTATGCAAAATACAGTTAACCCTTGAACATTATGGGTTTGAACTGCATGGGTTCACTTATATGCCAAAGGTTTTCAACCAAATGAGGTTGAAAATACAGTATTTGTGAGACATGAAACTCGCCTGCACAGAAGGCTGACTTTTCATATATTTGGGTTCTGCAAGACTGACTGAGGGATGTGAGTAAGCACGGGTTCTGGTACACACGGGTGTCCTGGAACCAATTCCCCATGTATACTAAGGATGGCTGTATCTTGTTTAATCTTTTCAACAACCCTATGAAGTGGCTATTACAGATCCACAATCCCTTATCCAAAGCTCTTGGGCTAAGTGGGTTTCCCAAATTGTATATATCATATTTTAGTAAGGTCATATGGTACACATTATATATAACACCCCAGCAGTCAGGGGCTGCATCCTATAATCAAAAACATTAATATTTCTTTCCACTGAAGCACAGGAATAATCATACTAATTTGGATAAAGTACATAATAAGTAGCTATACGTCAGGTCAGGGCAGACTTTGATGCCAAATGATTGTGCCTCAAACTTAGGAGGGGAAAAAAACAACAATTTTGTTTTCAGAGTGGCTTGGATTTCAGAAATACAGATCCAAATTTTTATACCTATTTGATAGATGAGAAAACCAAGACACAAAAAAAGTTATATAACTTGCTCCAAATCAAACAGGTAGTAAGTGGTAGGGTCAGGGACTGACCCCTCAGGCAGTGTGGCCCCAAACCTAGGTTTTAACTGCTCTTGCCATATTGGCTCCTTGTATGTGGCTCACAGTTTAGGATTGAGGATTAGAGGGCATAAATTACATTTTTACCATACAAGTAGTCAAGGAACATGGTATTCAGAACCAAGCAGAGTCCTGTTAATATGGAAGAAAGCCAGGTGCCATCAATGCTTCCTATCCCTGAAGAACGGGAAGAATGACCTGGAGGAAGCACCAGGCTTGGAGCTGTTCATAGCAGATCTTGAACCAGGGAGGCAACAGGCACACAGAGCACCCTGGGAAGGGGCTGTGCTTGCTTTTAATCCCATGGGATGAGGAAAATACAACAAAGTCCCAGATAAACCAGGTAAATATGGCCCGAGAGATGGGTGACTATGAATGTGAGAACAGAAAAGGCAACAAAGAGAAATAATGACTACTGTTTATCAAACATGTACTCTATGCCAAATACTGTACTAAGCACTTTGTAAGCAATATCATGTTTTTTTCCACGCAAAAAGCTTTTGAGGGAGGAACCATTATTCTTCTCATTTTATAGAAGAAGAGGCTGAAGCTAAATGCACACAGTCCACAGTTGATTGCAGGCAAAGCTTAAGGGGAAGAAAGAGCTGGTGGGAGAAAAAGTACAGGTTTGGAAGCTAGATAATTCACTGAGGGATATGAGAGCTGTGAGCACTGACAGCTTCTAAAGAAGCAATACATGGGTTCCACCAGCAAGGGTATTCATGGCTTATGAAATTAGAGCTATTTTCTATGAAGATACTTCTCAAATTATGTCTTTGTGGGATAATGCCTTTGACAGAGTAAATGAAAAGCAAGTTTAAAAACTAGATAAGCAGTCTTATTTGCTTTTTCACTAGGGAAGATAAGTAAATATATAGCTCCCAATCTCCAACTTGGAGAAGGCAATCAATACATTTGACAGGCTGCTCAGTCCTCAAATAGTGAAGTGAAAAAACAGCCATTTCCCACACAGAGAGAAAGCTCCTATGGGCCAGCATGGGGGAAGGAGGGACAATATTGGTGCAATTTTATGGTAATTTATTTAATGTAATTAACAGCTACAAAACACCCACAAATATACACTCATTGAGAAGATCCACACTACTGCCAGTGTCCCCATCTTCAGCTTAACCAAAATCACAGATTTCAGTATGTCTTATCAAAATGCGTTCACAAAAGTAAGGCTACTTCCAAAGACAGAGAAGAAAACATAAAACTTCCTTTCCCAACTGGCCAAAGACAGGGTAGTGTTTACATTCCAAGCAAAATCACAAGCTCTTAACAACTGGATGTTACTATGACCTTACAAGGACCTTCTCTGGAAAGAAGAGGTTGAAAAGAAAACAGTAGTTGTTGCAAACTGTGCGAATCAGGTTTTCTAAAACATTCCCTGCAGGAAAGCTGTTGTGAGGCTGAAGGCTTCCTTTTGGAGCAAGGCTTCTAAGTAGGCAGTAAGAAGAAGATTACTTGTCACTGGGGACACACCAAGTGCCTCACTCAAAGCTAGTGGTTGTAGATGTTATCCCTTCCCCCAACAGCCCCATTTTAAAGATGAGGACAAGGAGGCCCTGGGAGGTTCAGTCACTTATCCTACTAAGTCACGTCAAGTATAGGAGGTAGATCTAGAAATGACCTGGGAGTCTGTCCCTATAACTGAAGCCTCTATGGCGAGCTGGAAGAGGGGCTGGAGTCTCTATTCCACTTCATTCTACTCTTCAACTTGAGCAGGGGTTCCATGTTTACCTGTTATACTGATTGGGCCTTGGCTTAAGATTTTCTTTGGAAAATGATTCTCTCCTTCAAACAACAACGTCAACAACAAAGATAACGATTTTGAAAACCACTGCCCCATCCCTGTGACATGTCTTGATTTGTGAGTAGAAAAGTTGTTTAATTCCCCCTGCCTCCCTGCCCTGCCCCACGGCGGGTGTCGGGTATGGCCACTGATGTCTGGAAGAGGATAAGATATCACTGTGTAGGAAATGTTATACACACCTAACGTGTGATTTGGCAGTGGAAGATAACATCTGAGTCATAAGGCAGCCCCACATCAAAACACTAAATCAAAAGCAAATGATGTGGGAAAACAAATTCCCGTATTCTTACAGAGACTGTGTCGGGAGGACTCCAATCCCAGGGCTCTTAACCCATAAATCAACAAATCTGGGTCTTTGCTAAGAGGCAGCTAGAGCCAACATTCCCGCTTCCGCTTCTGCACCAGGAAAGGGAGATGAGGACAGTGCCTGCCATGCCGTGTCAGGTCCAGTGGCACCAGAGCCAGGCAGGGGCTGCACGTCCTGGGACCCCAGCTGCAAAGAGTATTTTATTTCTGCAGAGCAGTAAACCTTTTAAAAGGCAAGGTTCCCAGAGCTGTCCAATTGAGACTTTAGAGACATCTTCAAGTCCAGTGCTTCTCAATGTATATTCCCAGGAGGCCTGGGATGGCTCGGAAGTATCTCGGTTCACTCTGGGGGCATCTGCCTCTTCTTCAACCAGAACAGTTCCTCTTTTTGTGTTTTATACAGAGGGCTCTGTGTCAAGTATGGAGAATGAGGTGCCCCAGTCCACCTATACCATAGATGGGGTGACTGAGGCCCAGAGAGCAAAAGTAAGCTGTGCAGTACACACACTCATTGGTGACCAAGCTCCAGCCTGCCTGACCAATGCCTGCCCTTTATGCTACCCCAGCTGCATGAAGAATTCTACTTCAAAATAGCTGAATAAATACAAATGCCATGTAGTCTCTTCATTGTAGTGAGAAAGGCTGAAAGCACATTAGGCTCATTCAGGAGGTCTCCTAAATTGCTCTGGGAAAACCCTGGGAGATTTCAAATGCCTAGAAAGCAATTTGTTGTAACAGCGCTTCCAAATTTCCAATTTCCAACTCTGTGGGCTGAGCTGGGCAACAGGTGGACAAAATCATTACATAAGGAACATCTGCTGACACCTGCTATGAAAAGGTCATGGCCCAGGAAGTATGAACAGTGGTCTGGGATGCTTTTCGTTAAACGTGGCAGGTTGATAAACTATGTCTACCTCTACTCTCTCCTGAAGCCCCACAAAGAATGATAGTAAATTTAATTTTAAAAAGGCATAGACTACCAGAACAATGTGATCGTCCGACAATGTAGGAGATGAGAGTAGACCCAAGATGCCAGTAACATTCTGGAGGCTGCTGCAGAGCAGTTGGACAAATGGTAAATGACTTAGTTGAACACAGCCAGTGGATGGGGTGGAGTGGCGGGCAGAGACACAGGCTGATTTTAGTTCCCAAAGTCCAGAAAGGCTACCCTCAAGAACAGGGATGTGGGAAGGGCTGGGTATGCATGGGAAGCTTGTTGGGGACTCTGTATTACCTTATACCCTGATATCCTTTGCTTCTTTGCTGCAAAAGACTGAAGAAATCAGAGTTGTTTAAGGAAGGACATGTAATAATAGTAGGGCAGGTGGTTCAGCTGTGAATAATACTCACATGGTCATAATAATATAAGCCTCCGATGCTGATTTAGTGAAAAATGGCCATTTGACTATATTGGAAGGCTGGATGGAGGAGGGGTGCGCAGTGCAGAGGGCCTATCAAAAAAATAAGCCCTCACTTTCCATGGTAGCAAGTTAGTAGATAATATAAAGCTTTTAAGAATCTAGAGACGGCAGGAAAGCCCAGTTACTTTACATTACAGAAGTAAATAGAAAAGAGCAGTGAAAAATTTTTGCAAAGTATTTGCATTTGGGGAGTAGAAATTGAGACTAGAGAGGGGATTGCTAATTTTCTGAAATTCAGAAACTCAAAAGCTCTGAAACCAAGGTTTACCTAATTTGGTGACAAAACTGCCTTCATAACAACACCTGACCTGAACCGATGTGAGGCTATTTCTAGTCTTTATTAATCTGTTTAAGTGTGAAGACTATAATTTGCTACAGAAATACCTTCTGTGTTTGATGACAGGTGACGTCCCAGGCCTCGGTGAGGGTTAATCGATTACCTTTCCAAAGTTTGAATAATTCTGAATTCCAAACCACATCTGCCCCCAAGGTGGTTGCAGATGCCCTGCACCTTTTGTGCACCAACAAGGTGGAGTAGTTTGGTGAGCGCTCCCCTTCCTCCAGCGCTCACCCAGCCGCTGCCTGACTGACTTCGCCACGTAAAGGTTTGAAAGGTGAAGTTTTCACGTTGCACCCAACATGTCTAAAACGGAACTCCTGATTTCTCTCCTCCCCAGAGCCTGCTTAAGAAGCAGAAATAAGAATAAATGCCCGGATGCCGGTGGGGGCACTGAGCTCTAAGGTTTTCAAAGGTGAGATGGNTCTGCCCATCGCAGTTAGACCACCATCATTCACCCAGATGCTTAGACAAAGAGAATCTTCCTAGACCCCTCTCTCACCCACATCCCACCTTTAATCCCTCAGGAAGCAGCGCCAGCTCTATCCTCACAGTTGCTAACCACATTGCCACCCCAGCACAAGCCTCCCTTTCTGACTTCCGCGCTTCTACCTTTACCCAGAAGAGCAGATTCTCCACAGAGCCGAGCTTTTCAAAACAGAAATCGGATCGAGTCACTCCGCTGATTAAAACCCTCTAACGGCTTCTCTCCACACCAGGATAAAGTCCTTACTCCTCACATCACCTACAAGGCGCTGTATGGCTTGGCTTGTGCCTCCCCCTCTGACCTCCCATCCTGTCACGTTCCCCCTCCTGCCTCAAGGTCCTTGTTCCTGCCGGTCCCCAGGTCCCCTGAGACTCTCCTGACCCTCAATGGCTCTTTCCTCAAATCATTCAGCCTCACGCGCAGCCCCTCACTCACTATCTCACTGCGGCATTATCTTTTGTTCACTCACCTTGCCACTCACTACTAGATTGTAGGTGCCATAAAGGCAGGGAATTCTGCAGTCCTGTCAACCCCTGGAGCCCCTGTATTTAGGGCAGAGCCTGGCACACACTCTCCATGATAAATGAATACCTGTTAAATAAAAGAACAAATAGATGTACTCACTCACACCATTTAGAAAGTAAAGAATAATACAGTGAAGAAAATAAAATCAGCCTTGGAATCCCACTGCACAGGTATAGACATATACAAATAAGTATGTGTGCTTAGTAGTAAAAATAATTGGTAATGTTCTGTATCTTAATAGGGATTCTGGTTTCATGAGAGTATGCATTTGTCAAAACTCAGAGAAGGTACATTTAATGAATGTACATTTCACTGTGTGTAATTTTTTCCTCAAAAGAAAAAAACCAACCAAATAGTGAACACTAGTTAATGATATGCATGCTGGAATGTCAAGGGGAAAGTGTGCTGATGCCTGAAATTTACTTTAAAATGCATTAAAAAATCATATGCATTATTGGATGAAGAGGGGGAGAGACAGATGATAAAGCAAATATAATAAAATGGTAATGGTACAGCCAGTGGTAGTCACAAGGAAGATCTCACTGCAAAATCCTTTCAACTATATGTTGAACATTTTTATAAAATGTTGGGAAAAATTAATTCAGATCATATTGATTACAATCAGTATATCCAACATGGTTTGCTGAATATTTTATGGTATTTTCCCATGTCATAATGTCTTTATGTATTTATTTTTGAGACCAAGTCTCACTCTATTGCTCAGGCTGGAGTGTAGTGGTATGATCTCAGCTCACTGCAACCTCTCCCTCCTGGGTTCAAGCAATTCTCCTGCCTCAGCCTCCCAAGTAGCTGGGATCACAGGCATGTGTCACCATGCCTGGCCAATTTTGTATTTTTAGTAGAGACGGGGTTTCACCACATTGCCCAGGCTGATCTCGAACTCCTGACCTCAGATGATCCACCTGCCTCAGCCTCCCAAAGTGCTGGGATTACAGGCGTGAGCCACTGCGCCCGGCCTCATGATTGACTTTGAAAGCTTAGTTTCACACAGCTGTCTAGTAAGCCACTGAATGGATATATCACAACTCACTTAACCAGTCTCCTAACTTTGGACCTAGAGGCCACCTTCAATCTTTCATTTTTATCAACAACAGAGTAATTAAAATTCTTATATACAAATCTGTGTGCATAAGTATGTTTATTTACTCAGTTTATATGCCCAGAAATGCAAAGGTCAAACGTCATAACATTTTAGAAACCTGATACGCATACCTGCCTTGCTTCATAAAGGGTGGCTATTGAATGGGCATATTCTTATCTTCTGATGAGTCTGTCAGCTTCTTGAGAGAGATCAACTGCTTTGCTCTGCCTCCCTCTCTGGGCTGAGCGTACTGTCATGTACACTGTAGGCTCACAGAAAAATAACTTCAGTAACATCCAGAGAACACATGACCAGAACGAGTCCTGCTGCACTGCTGAGAATGGGGAGAGGTACTCTTCTTCACAAGAAATTTGAGGCTGCCTTTGTGTGATGGAGAGGAGAGGAGACGAGAGGGCTGCAGACGGCAGGCAATCTGGCAGCCAAAACCCAGGGTCTTTCAGATGCCCAATGGGAACCCAGGGCCAATTGTTTTCCCGGGGCTAAAGGTGGTCTCTGGGCCTCAATGAATGGATTTTGGTTGAACCAAAACAGGGGAACATTCTTGTGACCCCTAAACAAAATGAGGTCAAGCTGCATGAATGCTGGGGGAGAGGTGCTTGGGATGGATACTAAGGGAAGCATGGTACCCGAGGCCTGCACAGGGTACAGGAGGGGGCTTCACTTTCTTTACTCCATGCCCCGCTAGATGCTCTGGTTTTTTAACAATAATTTATAATTGTGTAACTTTTTTTTTGAGACTGGGTCTCACTCTGTCACCCAGGCTGGAGTGCACTGGTGCAAGCATAACTCTGTAACCTCTGCATCCCGGGTTCAGGTGAACCTCCCACCTCAACCTCCTGAGTAGCTGGGACTACAGGCGCATGCCACCATGCTCGGCTAATTTTTGTACTTTTTGTAGAGACGGGTTTTTGCCATGTTGCCCAGGCTGGTCTTGAACCTCTGGACTCAAGGGACCTGCCCGACTCAGCCGCCCAAAGTGCTGGGATTATAGGTACGAGCCACAGTGCCCAACCTTAATTGTATAATTAATTTTAAAAAGTTTTCCAGAGGTCAAGGGTCCCAAGTTGGTGGGCTCTTGCAGAGCACTCACTTGAGGTCAGCGCGTGAGTCTTAGCCTGAACTCCAGCATACCAGCATTTCCATTTCAGAGCTCAGTAGAGACGGACTCCTCACTTTACACACTGGTCTTAGTCCAAAAGTTCATTTGTAAGTTGTGGTTTGGAGCTTGGAACATATTTCCCTATACAATGAAGACAGTTTCTCTTCTGGCCAACAAGAGCTTTTCTGACCCTTCATAAAACCAAAATAAATCCCATCTTCTTAAAGGATAGAGAAACGCTATTAATAACTGAAATACCAAAGGGACTTTCACAAGACTGGTGACAGAGGCAGAAATTTTTCTAAAAAAGAAATTTTCTTGGGAAGTTTGACTAGTGGCACCTTTCTTTTTCTTTCTTTCTTTCTTTTTTTTTTTTTTTAGAGGAAGAATACCAAGGGGAAAAAAACCTCAGAACTTTCTGAGGAAATCAGCTAAGGGATAAAAAGTGAGGGGAAAGAGGTCTTCAGAAAATGTAAGAACAAGCTTGCTCCGAGGTGAAATGATCCAATTTACCCAGGGAAGAGGCAGCTGGCATGCGCTGCAACCCCAGCCAAAATTAAAAGAACACTGACAGCCAAGAGAGGCAATGCCCCAAACCTGGAAGGCTGGGGGAGGAGGAGCATGGGATGGCGCTAGGTTATGGGGGACCAGAGACGAAACCCATGGGAACCGCAAACAATCGCAGTGAAGGGAATATGCCTACTCCACAGAACATGGAGGTTTTTATCATGTTGAAGAGAAAATGTCTATTTAGCTGAAAGTCCTCTTATACCTGGACACTTGAGAATGTAAGTCTCTGAACCACACAAGAGCTTCAGGGTCACCCAAACAACCAAAATGACCCAAAGATCAGAAAACCACCTAAGAAATGAGACGAATGTGTTAAAAGCCCAGGAGAGAGTGATTAGGGAGAAAATAGGATGCCAACATTTAAAATGGTAGGGCAACAAGCTCCCAGTTGAGGGTGATGTTTCCAGAGAAGTAGGGAAGGAGAAGTAAATTGCCAGGGACAGATGGCAAACACTATCAGGTGGCATAAGGGTCCCCAGAAGAAAGCGTTGGAACTGGGAGATATCAGGGCAGGTGGCGCCCTCCACACATCTGCCTACTCCATAGCACCTGGCCCTGAACAGAGTCTCAAAGGACATCTCGGGATTTGAAATCATCTTGAAAGCAGTCTGTGTTAGGCTGTTCTTGCACTGCTATAAATACCTACCCAAGGCTGGGTAATTTATAAGAAAATAGGTTTAGGCTGAGTGTGGTGGTTCAAGCCTGTAATCCCAGCACTTTTGGGAGGCCAAGACAGATCACCTGAGGTCAAGAGTTCGAGACCAGCGTGGCCAAAATGGTGAAACCCCTACTTTATTGAAAATACAAAAATTTGCTGGGTGTGGTGGCATGCGCCTATAATCCCACTTACTCGGGAGGCTGAGGCAGGAGAATCGCTTGAACCCAGGAGGTGGAAGCATGGGCTTCTGGGGAGGCCTCAGGGAGCTTTTGCTCATGGCAGAAGGTGAAGGGGGAGCCAAAGTGAGAGTGTGGGAGGAGGTGCCACACACTTTTACTCATGTGAACTCAGAGTGAGAGCTCACTTATCACCAAGGGGATGGCTCTAGCCATTCATGAGGAATCCACCCCCATGACCCAGATACCTCCCACCAGGCCCCAACTCCAACACTGAGGATTACATTTTAACATGAGATCTGAGTGGGGACAAATATCCCAACTACATTATAGTCATCAGACCACTGGCCTTCTGATTCCTTCCTACTTCTTTGAATCTACAATGCCATAAGATGCTCCATTGTTTTATCTACTAGTGAGAAACAGGAAACCAAACTACCAAACAATGACACAACATGGAATTTCAAATGCATCTCCACTTTGGAGATATTAAAATGTGAATAAAATAGGAATCTTAGAATCAGTGAAAAATGAAGAATTGGAGGGATACACTACCTGGCTGTTGTCAGAAGGGGTGAACAGCACCATGACACTACCTCCCGTCAACGGCACCAATGAGAGGGCGCCAGTGAAAAGATTCACTTGGCAAAGCTGCATCATTGCCGGAATCCACATATGATCAGTGAAGGAAGAGCTGAGAAGGAGGCGGATGTAAGAATAAGGAGCAGCAAAAGCCAGCAGGGACGGGAGGGCTCCCTGGGCCCCGCTTTACTGTCTCCGTGGAGGGCGGACTCAGCCATGGAGCACGTCCCTGGCCACCCTTCTCCACTCACATGGCGAGCCCGATGCCAACAGCGGAGGCCTCCGTGCAACAAGTGGCACTCTGGACCCCTGGGGACGATTGCCAAATGCCTGCCTCCCTCGTGAATGAACACCACACATGTGCGCTTGCTGACGATGGCGCAGGTCCTAAAAGCAGGAATCGGGCTGCACAGGAAATGTTTTGCAAAGAATGAACCAAGTCTTCTCCCTCGGAAAATAGCTTCCCTCCAGCCTCCTTCAAGAGAGTTGGAAAGGAATGCTTCCCATTTGCAAATCAATAACTTACATTGGCTGTGTAGACAATAAAGCGCAATATGTGATCCTAGAGACCCATAATGGCTCAGTGTTCTAACATAATCCTGCCCTCCAAAAAGCAGACAAGAAAACGACACAGGCCTCCCAGCTGTGTCTGCCCAGTGCCACACAGAGGGCTGGTGGTCTGCCTGTCGTTCTTTCTTTTTTTTGGAGGAAAATCAGAAGGCTTCAGCAGGGCAGGCTGCCAGGAGCTGAAGACACTCGACATCTTACCATTTCCTACTTTTCAGAGCTATCTGCATAAGGGTTGTTAGGAAAACACCTATACGAAAAGGGAGACGGTTTAATGGAAAAAGCATTTCAATCATTCACTTTCAGCCAGAATTTCACACACTCGGAGGCACTTGACATTATCCTTGGAAATCAGGAGAGAAACAGCTGCCGCGTAGGCCACACCCCCAGGGATTTCAGCCTTTTGATACAAGAGGAGTCGCCTGTGCAGAGATTGGTTAGCTTCTGTGAAATTCCAGCCAGGAGGAGAAGGGGCCGAAAGACGATAATAAAACTGATCTCCGTCCTACCTGGTTCAGCCCGGTGTCCAACCCGCGGGGACAATAAAAACGGCCTGTGGCTGGCAAACATCATCTTCCCCGATTGTTCCACTCCCTTCTAATTACTCTCTGCGTCTGGCACCCGAGCCAGGGCCCAGAGCAACGTGGAGATGACCCGAACTCCCGGATCACTGGGCAGCCCGCCAGCTAGGTCTCTGGGAATCTAGGAATGCGCCATTATCAATCCACTTGCCTCATCTGAAGAGTTGGCTGGAGCACACCTCTACTTCCTTTTCACTCACGAGGAAGACTCTAGGAACCTCAGTCACTCCCCACAGAAAAGCAAAGGAATCCATTCCTTCACGAAGCCTCATCTCTGCTTAAACCTGGCATTCCTCGGGTTAGGCAGAAATGACTGAAGAACTCTTGGGACTGCCCACTCAACTTTAGGGAAGCCAGCCCCCGCGGGAAGCCACCCACGCAAGGCAACCAATCAAACTAGCCAGCAGCATCTGACACACTAAGCTGTGGGTGTTCTAGATACAAATACAGAGGTTTTTCCTTTTACAAAGGCCAAATGGCATGCTGTTATGGACAACGGCTCAGCTGAGACACATTTTTAGGAAGCTGTTGTTGCTGCATTAAAAAAAAAAAAAGATTGTGGATTTTGTGCACTTAAAATGAAAATCAAAACTTGAATGTGGAAGATGATTGCCTGATGGTTTGGCATTTCTCCCTGGCCTAAACACTCCAGATCCAACCCCGGGCTTTCCATGCCTCAGCCCCAGGCACGCTTTACTTCCCTCACTCCCAGTTTGCTGGGCACATGGGTGTAAATACTGACAGCTTCCCCATTTGGACTGGTTTCAAGATGGTACCTGATTAGCACGTAGGAGCCTGTCTGGCCATTCAGCCTACACTGAATGGTCCGTCTGGGGTGTCTGAATGGCAGTTAGAGCTCAAGGTGAGATGAGATGAGTCTTCTCCCCTTTCTCCCTGCATCTCTGCTCAGGATACCCAGAGGAGAGGGAAGAACTTTAAACACACCACCAGGGATGACAGCCTTAGGTCCAGTCTCATACGCAGGGCAGAAAGGACTAAGCAGTTTATACTTTGTTGCACTCAGAGAGCCCATGAACACTCATGGGAAAATACACATACTGAACACCTACTGTGTGCCAGGCAAGGGAAAGAGGAATATAAATGAGGCATAGGATCTGTGCTAAATGAACCCAGAGCCCACCAGAAACAGGACAGGTGAAATAAGATATAATACGATACTATTATATGCTGTAACAGAAATACCTGAAATGTGCTATGTAAACAGATGAAGACTTGGCTAATTCTGCAAGGGCCTGAGGGTTGGGTGGTGTCAGGGAAACCTCATTTGAGTTGGGCCCTAATGGATGAGTAGGAAGCTGCCAGGTGGACCCAGGCTGCAGTCAGGAACCGAGGAGTGACAGGAGAGGGTGAGTGGTCTGCGGAGAACACAGGGACTCTGCTGGGGGGCAGTGGCTGGGGCTGGGAGGACCCACAAGGGCCACAGTGAGGGGCTATATGCCAACTTCACTCAGCAGACCCCAGGGACCCACTGACATGAGTCGAGGAGCAGAGTGACAATCTGACCTGAGTTTCGGAAGTGTCACACTGGAGACGGTAAAGCTGGACTGGAGAGGCAGAAACCAGGAAAAGCCCAGTCAAGAGGCTGCTGTGAAGGCCCTAGAGAATGCAGGCGTGGACAGCCTGCCACCGTGGGGAAGAGGAGGAGCCAGAGAAGAAGTGCTTCAGGGTGGAGACACAGGGCTGCGGTAGCAGGGAGTGATGCCTGCCTGGGGCCAAAAGCCTGGGGCCTTCAATGTGTCAGAGTCCAGGCTGCCAACACACCAGCACTTCTGCCACATTTTCTGAATCTTCCTGATTCTCGGATTCACCAGTGCCAGAATCTGAGCAACACCCTGGCTCCCAGCTCTGTTATATTCTCTCCAGATCATACATACTGCCCCCGAGAGTTTCCAACGCAGCTGTCAAATGCTGGGCCAGGGAATCTCCCTATCCAACCCCTGCATCTCCACCGGCTCCAGGACCAGAAGTCTCAAAAAGGAAATGGGATATACTTCCCACTTGATTCTGTCTACAGGCCCCCTTCTAAATACAAAAAACATAAGTTACCAGATGTTAGCACCCCCTCCCATGTTCACCTGCCCCAGCTGGTGCCAGGAATTCCGGGATCCATCTGGTTTTCCTTTGCCCCCAAGTTCGGGCCCCATGGAGTGATGGCAATCTCAGGGTCCTCTCAGAAGCCTTATAGGGACATGTTCCTGTGTCCAGAGAAATCTGGACATAAGGCAATCCTAATGTCCTTGGTGAACTCCAGAAGGAATGCATTTTGGGTAAGGCCAGGACTGACCACTTGGGCAGATGAGCTTCAGGTGTTTTTTCTGTAACTCTCATTGCTAATATCTGAGACAGGAGCAACACTGAGCCTTGTGTGTGCTGCACAGTGTTTATGTTTATAAGACAGTTTCCCTGTGTCTAATGGCACTGGATCCCACAGCGCCATGGGAGGTAGGGAGGTCAGGCACTCCTAGAAGGCCACGTGGAGCAGAGCGTGAGACCACATTTCTGCAGCAGAAATGCCTGCTGTGGAACACTGCTCGGCCTCTCGCTGGCTGTCTCCTTTTGGACAAGTACTCTATTTCCTTGTGCCTCATTTTCTCCAGCTGAAAAACGGAACAAATATACGAGTCCTCACTTATCCATGGTTTCACTCTCCACAGTTTTAGTTACATGCAGCCAATCATGGTCCAAAAATATTAAGTGGAAAATCCCAGAAGCAAACACTTCATAGGTTTTAAATTGCGCACTGTTAAGAACAGCCTGATGAAATCTCATACCGTCCGCTCCATCCCACCTGAGATATGAATCATCCCTTTGCCCAGCGTGCCCACATTGTCTATGCCACCTGCCTATCAGTCACTCAGTAGCCGTCTCAGTCACCCGATGGAAGGCTGTGGCATCTTGGTGCTTGCATTCAAGTAATCCTTACTTTTCTGAACAACGGCTCCAAAGCACAAGAGTAGCGATGCTGGCATATTGTTATAATTGCTCCATTTTGTTACTAGTTATTATTGTTAATCTCTTACTGTGCCTCATTTAAAAATTAAACTATCACAGGTATTTATCTATGCATAGGCAAAAACAGTAGACACCGGGTTTAGTACTATCTGTGGATTCAGACATCCACTGGGGGTCTTGGAACTGTATCCCTCGTGGATAAGCAGGGACTAGTGGACTAATGCCTAGTGCATAGTGGGCACTTTATAGGCATTTTTAGAGATAGATCTGCAATTTAGAAGACTTAAACAGAGTGCTCCAGGCTGAGGAACTTGCCCGAAGTTGCCCGGCTGGAATGTGAGATGGAGAACTAGAATTCTTTGGCTCCCAGACCATACTCTTCATGCCCCGTCAAGCCACTCTGAGAAGCACCTATTCTCTGGCTAGTCCTGCTTCTTGACTGGGAAAGTCCCTTTACATGGCAAACAACATATATTGTCACCTTACAGCAATAACCATTAAAGTAGAAGGGTTTGGTTTTTTTTTGGAAAATTTTTTATTGAGGTAAAATTCATAGAACACAAAATTCATTATTTTAAACATTCCAAAGTGTACACTTCAATGTGCGATCCGCAATATTGTGCAGCTACTACCACTATCTAATTTAAGATTATTTTTCCTACCCCAAAGAGAAACCTCAGACTTCTCAATGTCCTTTTTTGCCCAGCCTCTGGCAACCACCAATCTATTTCCTCTCTAAGGATTACCCTATTCTGAACGTTTCATAGGTATGGACTCATCCAATATATGGTCCTTTGCTTCTTTCTTTCACTTAACATAATGTTTTCAAGGTTCGCCCATATTATAGCAGGTATCAATATTTCATGCCTTTTTCTGGCTGAACAGTTTTCATTGTAGGATATATTACATTCTATTTATCCATTTACCATTTGATGCACATTTGGTTAGCTCTACCTTTTGGCTGTTGTGAATAGTGCTGCTCTGAACACTGGTGTACAAGTTTCTGTGTGACCTTAGGTATATATCTAGGAGTGGAATTGCTGGATCATACCATGACTCTATGCCTAATCTTTTGAGGAACTTTCCACAGTGGCTGTGCCATTTTACGTTCCCAACACCAATGTGTAAGGGTTTCAGTTTCTCCACAATCCTCACCAACACTTGTAATTTTCCTTTCTAATTTAAAAAATATGTATTATTATAGTCATCCTAGTGGATGTGAAGTGGTGTCTCTTGGGGTTTTGATTTGCATTTCCCTAACGACTGATGATATTGAGCCTGTTTTCATGTACAGTACATCTTTACGTTCTTGATATTATGGAAATTGAAATAAAAGATACAAAATCTTTGGCATTTTTTTCTTAAAATGAAGGAGTAAGCTTGGTGCAGACACACCAAGCTGATGCACCTAGAGACTGCAGCAGGGAAACTGAATATCCAACAGACAGGGTCCTTTGGTTAGTTCTTACGTGCAGCAAGCAAATGGTGGCCCCAACGTTAGGGTGGGATTTGGGAAGGCTGCACCGGCTCACAAAAGCTTCCACATCTACCTGGGGCCCACCCCGGTTCTGCTTCTCTGGTTATTAGGTCATATCTGTCTTTAGAATGGCAGTCCAGCTTTGTCCACAGGCTCGAAGGTGGGATTAGCAAGATGGTCTGAGATGCTCAGCTTACAGACCAATTGCAGGTCTGAGAAAACCCTGGGAATTAAGGATAAATGCCACATAACAGATCCATTTAGGAAACTAAGTGAGCAGATGGCTCCAAATGCCAGCCAATGGCAGGTCTGGGCACTCAAAGAAGCAAAACCCTCCTGTGGTACAGGGGCAGCAAAGTGGCTGAAGGCTGACTGATGTGTGAGCCCTGTGAGCCTTTGATTCACTCTGCTCAGAGCAGAGGCAGAGTACAGCTAAGCAAGCACCTTTTGGAAAATAGGCCACTGGTTACCTAGGCTTGGGTGTTCCAAGACCCAGGCTCCCTCTTCAATGCTGCCTTCTGGCCATTTCATTTTTCAGGGCCTTTTCAAGAGACAAGAGAAAAGAAAACACCATTGCATGCTTCCACAATTCTGTAGAAAGGTATGGGCCAGGGATGGCTGCAGCCAATGGATTCCTGCTCTATTACTATGTAATAAATCTACCCCAAAACGCTGTGGTTTAAAACCACAATTTGTTATTAACTCTCACAGTTCAATGGATTGACTAAACTCAGCTGTGCAGTTTTCCCTTACGATCGGACGTCAGTTGAAGCTACAGTAGTATCTGTATGTACATCTACTGAGCGGGATGTCCAAGATGGCCCATTCACATGGCTGGCATCTGATGCTTGCTGTCAGCTAGGGATGTTGACTGGAGGGCCTCCACCCCAAATGTCCTGCACTTCTTATAGCCTGGTAGCTGGATCTAACAATAAGCATCCCGACAGTGAGTTTCCAAAGAAATGCAGGCAGAAGTTGCAAGGGCCCTGTGACCCAACCTCCTGTGTCATATTCTGCCATATTCCATTGGTCAAGACTGAGTCACAAGGAACACTCTCCAGCTCCATGAAGCTAGTATTACCTTACCAGACGAAGACATCTTAGGAAAACTAAAGATCAAATCCCTTCTGAATATAGACATAAAAATCCCCAACAAGATACTAGCAAATCAAATTCAGCAATACATAAAAGGGATTATATACCACAAACAGGTGGACTTTATCCCAGCAACACAAGAGTGGTTCGACACATGAAACTCAATTCATATAATATACCATATTAACATAATAAAGGGCAAAACCATATTATCATCTCAATGGACACAGAAAATGCCGCATTTGACAAAATCCAATCCCCTTCGTAATACAAACACTCAACCAACAGGAATAGAAGGAAACTTCTTCAACTTCATAAAGAGTATTTATGAAAAGCCCATATCATACTTAATAGTGAAAGATTTAATGCTATTCCCCAAGATCAGGAATAAGACAAGTATGTCCACTCTTACCACTAGCACTCAGTATTATACTGAAGGTTCTAGCCAGAGCAATTAGGCAAGAAAAAGAAATAAAATGCATTCAGATCTATCTGCAGATGACATGACCTTAGAAAGCCCTAAGGAATAAATACACACAAAGAAAACTATGAGAGCTAACAAGTTTAACAAGGTTGCAGAATAAAAGAACATATATAAGAATCAGCTGTGGGCTGGGTGTGGTGACTTACGCCTGTAATCCCAGCACTTTGAGGGGCTGAGGTGGGCAGATCACCTGAGGTCAGGAGTTTGAGACCTGCCTGGCCGACATGGTGAAACCCTGTCTCTACTAAAAATACAAAAATTAGCTGGGCATGGTGGTGGGTGCCTGTAATCCCAGCTACTCAGGAGCCTAAGGCAGGAGAATTCCTTGAACATGGGAGGCAGAGGTTGCAGTGAGCCAAGATCACACCACTGTACTCCAGCATGGGAGACAGAACAAAACTCTGTCTCAAAAAAAGAATCAGTTGTATTTCTACATACTTCCAATGGACAATCATGAAGTAAAACTGGGAAAACAATTTCATTTACAATAATATAAAAAAATAAAATACTTACTAATAGTTTAACCAGAGAGATGCAAGACTCCTACATAGAAACTAGAAATACAAGGCTG
Source organism: Cebus imitator (assembly GCF_001604975.1). NCBI lineage: Eukaryota > Metazoa > Chordata > Mammalia > Primates > Cebidae > Cebus > Cebus imitator. The sequence goes on from NW_016107865.1 coordinate 247,554, forward strand.
GGCACGGTGGCTCAAGCCTGTAATCCCGGCACTTTGGGAGGCCGAGGCGGGTGGATCGCGAGGTCAAGAGATCGAGACCATCCTGGTCAACACGGTGAAACCCCGTCTCTACTAAAAATACAA